>NC_072430.2:23320000-23620000 GCF_028878055.3 Symphalangus syndactylus
GTAATCCACATAAGGGATGGAAAGGGCCTGTCAGGGCTGTGTGTTATACCGAAGGGAGCTGGGCTCTGAGTCCTAACACACTGAAATAAGGTGTTTGATACTACCTGTCACTTAGGCCAGCACCGTGGTCTTGAGCAAGCCACTGAACCACCCCATGCAATACAGAACCAATGCTTCACGAGGCTGTAAGGATTAAATGCTTAACACATAATAGGTCCTCCATTAGTGTTCCCTTCTCTCTCATGTCTCCAGATGAGTACTTACAATTCAGGGAAATCTGTCTAGTTCCTTGACACCAAGCTCCCATATTCCTTCAATCATTTAACCCTCAGCTTGTAGGCCCAGACTCTGGGACTGGTCTTAACGCTCATCAGCGAGTGCTGACACAGCTGTGATGCAATGGCTGGGCACTTTACCCAAAGGCCATTGAATGACACCCTGATCCCAGCTGTAGCTCATGGCCATGTCTCTAAATCTGGCCTCAACCCTTGGGTGAGAGGCAGGGTGCCACGTTACCCGAACCCCTACTGATTCCTCTGGCACAGCCGGTCTACTTTTTCTCAACCCTATCCTCATGCCATTATCCCTATATGTACTCCACCATCCTGCCTAAGCCTCCCCTATGCTTGAAGCCAGTCAACCTCTCTAAGCTGAACCCTAATCCCAGGCAAAGACATTTGTCTGTACCCTCCAGTCCTTTGTGACCCAACTCAAATGCTACTTCCTTCATGACATCTCTGATTTCACATCATAAGGGGTGGGATCTATCCTGCTCTCAACTTCTCCCTAGGACTTTGTTTACCTCTTTCTCTCATGGCATTATCATAGCCTGTCTCAGGTCATCAAAACCTGCATGCCTGCCTAAGATGCTGAGTTAAGGACAGCAGGATAGAAGGCTTTAGTCCCTCAGAAGCCCTAAAACCAAAAGCATAATCGTTGCCAGTTCTCCAAAGCCTGCCTTATAGTGGTCCTCGGCTTCCGTGGTCCTGAGGGCTGAAGCATACCTACCCCCCACTGTGAGTACCACTCAGTGCATCCTGCCATTTGACTGTCTCTGGCCCGACCCATCCTCTCCTTCACTTCTGCTCACAGAGATTCAGGGATCACCCATACTCATTTGATTCTGCAGTCAGACCTCAGCCTGTTCCCCCACTTCTGGCCTCAGTAGACCTGTCTCAGCTCTGGTGACTGACCTGACCCTCTAACCTACTGGATCACGCATTTCTTGGGGACAAAAATTATTGTTTTATTCTTCTTTTTAACCCCCACAGAACTAATTCCACAGTAAGAACAAAATCAATACTCCTTCTTGGACTTTTTTAGCCAGTGGGAGCGTCAGGTGCACACTATTAGTTAGATCATGGTCCATATAAGATATATTATTTATCATCTCTGGGCAAAGATATTTAGTTTTCTGCATACACTCTATACCTCCCTTAATTTTCCCAAACATACATGGATCTCATGAAAAGTTTTACAAATCAGGCATGAGCTTACCTGAACGAGCAGAAGAAGGTTTGTATCTGGTAAAGGAGATTTGAGCTTTAGGGCCTGCAGAAGTTCTAGAACAACACTACGAGACAAGTAGAATTTATCTCGTTCCTAAAGAAAACAAAACAGAAGGAGGTAAGTGATTTTAGAAATTCAATTAGAGTATATCTATGTCAAAAGAGCTTCCAAAAGATTCACGGGTCATAAATAAAAAACAGTATTTAAAAATGCATAGTGAAGTGTCCTCAAGAAATAAAATTAGAACAAAAAAGGCATTTTTTGTGTGTGTAATGAGTTTGCAGAAGCACTGAGGACAAATAATTTAATGGATAAGAAAAAGATAGGCTGTCTCTTAAACAGTGATGCCCCAGTATTTGGTTCTTATTCACAGGAAACAGGTTCCAAGAACTGCAGCAATTAAATCAGTCGAAAAGTATTTTTTCAATACAAAATGATTTAGACAGAAACATATATAACTCTTTAAAGTATTCTGTGACCTCTCCAAGGAACTTATTTCTGAAATGGACTATTTCAAGCATCCAGAAAAATAGAAAGAATGGAATAGAGTATGCACCTACCACCCATCTTTGTCATATCACATCATTTTGCTTTATTTGATTCATCCTTTATTTGGAATCCTAGCTTCTTTCATTCTTTCTTAAATTCATACATAATATTTGTACATATTTATGGGGTACATGTGATATTTTGTTGCATGCACAGAATGTGTAGTGATCAAGTTAGAGTATTTAGGTTATTCATCATCTTGAGTATTTATCATTTCTATGCATTGGGAACATTTCAAGTCCTCACAGCATTTTGAAATGTACAATATACTGTCATTAGCTATGGTCACCCTACTCTGCTATAGAACATTAGAACTCATTTCCTCTATCTAACTGTATGCTTGTACCCATGAACCACTCTCTTCATCCTCCCCCCATACACCCTTCCCAGCCTCTGGTAGCTATCCTTCCATGCTCTAGACCTCCATGCAATCAATTTTTTTAGCATCCCCATATGAGTGAGAACATATGATATTTGTCTTTCTGTGCCTGGTTTATTTCACTTAATATAACAAACTCCAGTTCCATCCCTGTTGCTATTTTTTATGGTTGAATAGTAGTTCATTATGTATACATACCACATTTCTTTACCCATTTGTGCATTGATGGACACTTAGGTTGACTCCATACTTTTGCTATTGTGAATAGTGCTGCAATAAACATGGGAATGCAAGTATCCTTTTGATATACTGATTTCTTTTCATTTGGATAAATACCAAGTAGTGGCATTGTTGAATCATAGGACAGGTACTTTTTAGTTTTTTGAGAAATATCCATACTGTTTCCTATAGTGGCTTTATAATTTAAATTCCTACCAACAGGGCGCAAGAGTTCCCTTTTCTCCATATCCTTGCCATGATCTGTTATTTTTTGTCCTTTTGATAATAGCCATTCTGACTGGGGTAAGATAATATCTCATTGTGGTTTTGATTTGCATTTCCCTGATGATTAGTGATACTGAGCATTTTTTCATATGCCTGTTGGCCATTTGAATGTCTTCTTTTGAGAAATATCTATTTAGGTCCTTTGCCCACTGTTTAGTGGGATTATTTACTTAGTAGGATTATTTATTTAGTGGGATTATTTACATGTTTGTTTTTTTTTGTTTTGTTGTTTGTTTGATTTTAGACAGGGTTTCACTCTTGTTGCCCAGGCTGGAGTGCAATGGCACGATCTCAGCTCACTGCAACCTCTGCCTCCCAGGTTCAAGCAATTCTCCTGCCTCAGCCTCTTGAGTAGCTGAGATTACAGACATGTGCCATCATGCCCAGTTAATTTTGTATTTTTAGTAGAGATGGGGTTTCTCCATCTTGGTCAGGCTGGTCTTGAACTCCCAATCTCAGATGATTCACCTGCCTCAGCCTCCGAAAGTGCTGGGATTACAGGTGTGAGCCACCATGCCTGGCCCTGTCTTTTGTTTTTTTACTGTTGAGCTGTTTGAGTTCTTTGTATATTCTGGATATTAATCCCTGGTTGAAAGTTGATTCATCCTTTTTAAATAATAAATATCACAGAAACAGCTGAAGCTACCTATACAGTGCTCTTTTTTTTCTTCCTTTCTCTCTTCTTTGAAGTGGCCACTATTCTGAATCTGATACTTATTATTTCATGTATGTTTTTACACTTTAACTACATATGTATGTCTCTATTATAATATATAATATTGTTTTGCATTTTTAACTTTCTGTAATGTTATATTGTGCATTATCTTTCCACAACTTGTAATTACTCACTGCAATATATCTTTGAAATTAATCCTTATTGATACATGTAGCTCTGGTTCTTTCAACTCAACAGCTTAACAGTATATTATTGTATGAATACACCAAAATTAACCGATCAGTCCTCCTGCTGATGGAATGTTGAATTGGTTTCAATTTTGTAAGCCTTTTCTATTGTTGAATATAACATATGTGCAGAAAAGTACGTGAAATATAAGCATACAGTTAAATGGATTCAGATGGTATGATACTGTAAAATATATTTGGTCTTCGATCCTGAATCTGACATACAACTCCTAAAATCCTTAGACTCTCCGAAACTGATGTCTTTTTGTATGCTAATAAGTTGACTGATGGCTGGCAGCTTAGGTAACATTAGGAAGAGGACTGATCACCCGAAAGACCAAGGCACAATTAGAGAGTTGGGGCTATCAGCCCCACCCCTCAACCTTTAGAGAAGGGCTTAGAAGGGATGTTGGCTGGGTTGATCACCAATGGTCAATGGATTAATTGACCATGTCTACATTATGAAACCTCCATAAAAACCCAAAAGAAAAGGGTTTGGAGAGCTTCTGGATAGCTAAACACATGCAGGGTTCCTGGAAGGTGGCATGCCCAGAGAAGGCATGGAAGCTCTGTGCCCTTTCCCATGTGCCTTGCCTTATGCATCTCTTCATCTGTATCCTTTCTAATATCCTTTATAACTGGTAAATATAAGCAAGTGTTTTCCTGAGTTCTGTGAGCTGCTCTACCAAATTAATTGAGCCCAAAGAGGACGGATCCCTAATTTATAAGCAATTAGACAAAAGCACAGATAAAACAACCAGAGTCTGCAATTGGCAAATGAAGGTGGAGGACAGTCTTAGGGGCTGAGCCCTCAACTCGTGGGATCTGATGCTATCTCCAGGTAAGTAGTGTCAGAATAGAACTGAATCTATTCTGCAGAATCCATTGCTTGCTTTTTGGTGGGAAGAAATCTCCACACATTTGATCATGGAAGTCCTTGGTCTTGATAACTGTGAGAGCAGAGGAAAAACATGGCTTAAGTTTGAGTTTTTCCAGTCTCAGAAGATGGACCGAACACTCATGTAATCACCTCCCAGGCAAACAGCAGCACATTACAAGTGTCTCAGAAGCCCTGTGTGTCCTGTCTTAATCCTTTCATAATCAAATAAGTAAAGTCCCTGTGGGGTTGTCTCCACTCTTTTCTTCCTATTCATTTTCACTCATTGTGTCTTGCCTCCTCATATGTCTGGTTATCTTTGATTGTGTGCTGCTTTGTTAGGAAGATATTTGCAGAAATGCTTTGCAGCCTGAAATATTATCTTCCTTCAAAGAGCTTTCTGTTTGTTCAGTGTCAGGGGCACAATCACAGCTCACTGAAGCTTTGATCGCCTGGGCTCAAGCGATCCTTCCACCTCAGCCTTCAGAGTAGCTGGAACTACAGGCATGTGCTACCATGCCCAGCTAATTTTTTTTTTTTTGTATTTTTTATAGAGATGAGGTTTTGCGATGTTGCCCAGGCTCAGGGTTGCCTTAATACACATACAAGGCTTGTAATATCTTACACCGGGCTACCACAGGGCTTGACACTGAGCTGTGTCCACATGACGGAAAGTTACTATGGGGGTGTCTTTACTTCGTGGTCCCAGCCAAAAATGTGTGGGTCAGGAGGCATGGTATCAGGGTCTCCATCCTTGGTAGGCTCTGGATTCAGACTTTTGTCCCTCTAGCCTCATGGGACTTCCAAAACTGCAGCCTCTCAGTCACATCTAGATTGACAAACACTCCCAGGGTAAAAATGGCCATCAGTGCTGGGCTCACAGCTCTGAATTTCTGGGCTCTCCCTGATCTTAGCCTCATAACCCTTCTCTATATAGTTAGCATTTTGAGGAAGTTTTCAGAAAATGTTTTGTTCACTTTTTTTCTTTTTACTTTTTAACTGGGAAAACAGGTTCAAATTATCTTGTTTACCACCATCAGAAGAGAAAATCCAGGATTTTAATTGTCATTATACTAAACCTATAGGTTGTTCTGTGAGAATTACCTGTTTTTACTATTCTGGGTCTTCATCTATGAACATAAAATCTCTTTCCATTTATTTAACATTGTGTAATGCTCTTCAGTAAAATGTTCTGGTTATCTCCATAAAGTTGTTGCATATTCCTTTTTTTTTTTTTTTTAGACAATGTTCTCACTCCGTTGCCCAGGCTGAAAGCTCACTGCAGCCTCAAACCCCCAGACTCAAGTGAGTTTCCCACCTTAGCCCCGCAAGTAGCTAGGACTAGAGGTATGCACCACCATAACTGGATAATTTTTTTGGGGGGCAGGGGGAAGGACACAGTGTCTTGCTCTGTCACCCAGGCTGTAGTGCAGTGGTACAATCATGGCTCACTGCAACTTCCACCTCCCGGGGCTAAGCAATTCTCCACCTCAGCCTCCCAAGAAGCTGGGACTACAGGTGCGTGCCACTATGCCCAGCTAAATTTTTGTATTTTAGTAGTGACAATGTTTCACTATGTTGCCCAGGCTGGTCTCAAACTTCTGAGCTCAGACAATCCACCCACCTTCACCGCCCAAAGTGCTAGGATCACATGCATGAGCCACTTTGCTCAGCCTAATTTTTTTTTTTTTTTGTATAGAGATGGAGTCTCGCCTTGTTGCCCAGGCTGGTCTCAGGCTCCTGGGCTCAAGCAATCTTCCCACCTTGGCCTTCCAAAGTGATGGGATTATAGGCATGAGCCACCACACCCAGGCATTGCACATTCTTATTAGATTTATTTTTTGTCACCACAATAGATGACATTTTAAAAGTACATTTTATAATCATCTGTAGTTGAATATTAAAATTTGGTGATTTCTGGGTATTCATTTGTATCCAGCATCCTTGCTGAGCTCTCTTGTAGGTTCTAAAAAGCTTTCTATAGATTCCCTTTGGTTCATTTGTAATCATATCACCTATGAAAAATGAGAGTGGTATTTTTCCTTTCTAATCCTTATACCTTTGATTTCTTCTTCCTGTCTTACAGAACTTAATGGGACCTCCAGTACCATGATAAATAGAAACAGTGATGACAGGCTTTCTCATCTTATTTATGATTTTAAAGGGATGACTCTTAGCATTTCACCATTAAATATAATGCTGGCTAGATGTTTCTGGTAGACTCACTATATGAAGTTAAGAAAGTTCTCTTCTATTCCTAGTTTGATAAGAGTTTATGATAAATGACTACTGAATTATAAAAAATTATTTTCTTGCACCTGCTGAATAATGATAGTTTTTCTTCTTCAATCTGATAACATGGTGATATCAATAGATGTTCTAATATTTAAACATTTTTATATTTCAAGACATTTCCAACTGTGTCATGAGGCCCTATTTTTAATGACTGATTTGCTATTATTCATTCAGAAGTTTTGCATCTATGAAGGATATTGACCTATAATTTTCCTTTCACCTATTGTCCTTCTCTGGTCGATATCAAAATTCTACTGGCCTCATGAAATGTGTTGGGAAGTGTTCCCTTTTTTCTATTCTATTAGTTTGTATAAAGAAGAGATCAATCAGTTCTTAAATGCTTAGTAGAAGTTGTCCTCTAAAGCTGGAATAGTTTTTGAGGGTAGGTTTTTAACTATTGATTCCATTTTCCAGGCATCTAAGTCTAGTCAGTTATTTCTTTTTCTTTCTTTCTGGATGTTTTGTATTATATATTTCTAGAAAATTGTACCTACTGTCAAAGATTTCAAATTTACTGACATAAGGTTGTTCATTTTAAAATCTCTAATGTCTGTAGTTATGCTGATATTCTTTATCAGTGTCTTTTATCAGTGGTTTTCTTGATCAGTCTTGCCAACGGTTTGTCTATTTTATTAGTCTAGTCAAAGAGCCACCTTTCTGTTGTATTGATCTTCCATTCTATCTGTTTTCTTTCCTTCCTTCCTTCCTTCTCTCCCTCCTTCGTTCCTTCCTTTCTCCTTCCTTCCTTCCCTCTCTCCCTCCTTCGTTCCTTCCTTTCTTCCTTTCCTTCTTCTCTCTCTCCTTCCTTCCTTCTTTCCTTTTTTCAAAGAAGAAGAAAGGGTCTTGCTCTGTCACCTAGCCTAGAGTGCAGTTGGTGCAATCATATCTTGTGGCAGCCTCAAACTCCTGGGTTTCAGCAATCCTCCCACCTCAGCCTCCAGAGTGACTAGGACTACAGGTGCATGCCATCACACCAGCTAATTGTTTTATTTTTCCGTAGAGACAGGGTTTTGTTATGTTGCCCAGGCTGGTATATCTGTTTTTTATTTCATTAATTTCTGCTCTTATCTTTACTGTTTCTTTTAATTAATTAATTCCCTACTATCTGTTCCATGTTTTAAAATCTTCCACATTCTTAAATATGTTCTAAAATTGGTTGATTCAGGATTCTTTATATGACTCTTGCATCCACTTTGCTCACTGTATTGTTCGAATCTACTATATGTTTTATCTGCTTGATCTACCCATAACTGAAAGAGAAAATCTCCTGTATAACTGTGAATTTATCAATTTATCTTTGTAAGCCTATTATATTTTGTTTTATATATTTGGAGGCTATAATATTAGCTCTATGTAATTTTTGAATTGTCACATTATCCTGGTGAATTGCTCCTCTTATCAATATACTGTGACTTTCTTTATAATAATGCTTTTCAACTTAAAGTCAGTTGACTGACTTCAGCTTTCTTTTCATTAGTATTAGTCTGGTATATCTTTTTTCAATCTTTTTCTTTTAAATTTTCTTGGTGTCTTTAGACATGTTATAAAAGTAGCTTAATTTTTAAAAGTCAATCTGACAATCCCTAGTGAGTCTAGTAAACTTAAATTTATTGTGATTCTGTCATCCTACATGTGCTTATTACAGCTTGTTCTATGCTTCTCTTTTTGTTTTGATCGAATTTTTATTCTTGTTTTATTCTATGTTTGGAACTTATAAATTCTATTTCTGGCCTTTGGAGTTTACATTTACAATGTCTACATGTATTCTTAAGAGTTTAAAATTATTCATTATCTCTGCCCTTCTTGTAGATAATATATAGAATGCTTTAACTCCAATCTCCAACCACACACACACACACACAAACACACACCCCTTACAGAGTACTATTTTCTAGTATTTTATTGTCATTTTGTTTTTATGCCCATCTGATTAACATTATTATTACTTCTTTATATTATCAATGATCACTTACCACTGTAAGTGGTACCAATTTCTTTGAGCATCATTCCTTCACACATTTCACTCCTTCCTTCTTGGTTCACTTTCCTTCTTATATCTTTTAGTAGTTGTTTCAGTAAGAATCTATTAGAAACTTTCTTATTTTCCTGATAGAATATCTATTTATCCTTCACTCTTGAAGGACAGCTTAGCTGGTAGAGAATTCCAGGTAGATAGTTCTTTTTTCTTATCATTTTAAAGACTTTTTTTTTTCAATTATCTTCTGGCTTCTATTGTGCTGTTGAGAAGTGTATTGTCTGTCTTCAGAGTGTCTTTTCCCTTGATTGTTCTGAAAATATTTTCTTTGTCTTGGCTGTTTTGACAAGTTATACCTACTCAAGTACACTATGACATGAGCAGGTAAAACTTTATTTATAATACTTTTAGGGCTCATTGTGTTTCCTGAATCAGAAAATTAAATATTTTCACCAACTCTAGAATTGATAAAAAGCTTATTTCCCTTATCTGAAATATTTATTAGATATATATTAGAATTTCTCTTTATATTCATCTCCTTAACTCTGTCTTCTGAATTCTAGGTAATTTCTTCTGATCTATTTTCCATTTCACCAATTCTCTCTTTGGCTATGTCTAATTTGCTATTTAATCTATCCATTAAGTTTTTTATGTCAGTGATTGTTTTTCATTTCTAGAATTTCTACTTTGTTTAAATCTGGTTCATTTTCTTTTTTTTTTGAAATGACTAAATCTATTATATTTTTTTATATGCTTATCATTTAAAGCATAGTCATTTATGTTTATATTTTTATTATATTTTATAATATTTATATATACATTCTTCATATGCATATCATTTAAAGTACAGTCACTTATATATTGTCATTTTAAATGATATGTATATCATTTATAGTCTTTATCACATAGTTTTAATATTGAAAGCTCTTGTGGGAAATGATCTTGCTACTTGTTGACTTTCCTAATCTATCACAAGGTGGGTTATATCTTCATTTGTTTTGTAATTTTAGATTATGAGCTCATGTTCATTAGGATTTTAACTATAGGAATCCTGCTGGGCCTAGGTTGGAGACATATTCCTCCAGAGAGGGTTGAGGCTTGTTTTGATATTGCTTCTGCCAGATATTCCAAGGTTATTACTTGCTAAGCACTAATGTTATTTGACTCTTCAGCTTGGGAGTTCCAAGAGCATGCAGGTATTATAAATTCAAATTCTAAACCCAATCCAAGATAGGCCCATGTTTACTAATTTTCAAGGAAGACTATAAATCTTTCTCCCAGTTCCCAAACTGAGACAGATACCATTCTTTGTCACCTCTATATAAGAATGTATTCTTTCCAAACCACCCTTTTACCAAGTGAATAGCCTTTCAAGGGTTCTGACCTTTTGCTAGGGATAACTCAGATCTAACTCCCTGCCTGGATAATCCCAAGACTTAATCTCCTTTCCATGTATGGGCTTTAAAACTCAAGCCACTAAGTTACCAAGACAAGCAACACCCCCACCACAGGGCTACTTATATGCTTACCACTCTGATTCTCAATCCCGCTTCATTTTTGCCCCTTTCATTCTTATAAAATTAGCTCTACATTAAAAATTACCTTTATTACATTTCATCCAGTGTTCCTAGTATTTTAAGTGGGATGGCTTTCAGGGTATCTAGACTACCAGTTTGCTAGAAAGTGAGGTCTCCAAAGTTCTTACCTTTCTGTGCCTTTTCTTTTGATTATATAAGGGAGACAGCTCAATTAACTACTGCTATTTTTAAACAATTTCTTATAGTTTCTCATTATCTGTGAGGAAGGTAGGAACACCATCAACTGAAGCTTTCTACAAGTAATCATCACCTTCTGTTAGAATGAGAAAGGGTAGATGATAATGGGAAGTAAGAGGCCACTAAAGTTATGAGGGATTATGAGGAGATATCATGTATAATGAATATCTTGAATTGAAAACCAATAATATCTTGAATTCAAATGCTAAAAGGTCCCCTGTAATCAATATCTATAGTGTACAACATAGAAAGTATAAACTCATTATGATTCTTCCCCCAAAAAAGGTATAATTTAAACAAACTAAACATAAACACAATGAAGAAATCAAATGGTTTCTAGAAATAGAAAATCTTTTTGGTGCTGTGTCTTATAGATCTACTTTTTTAAGTGAAAAAGAAGAAGAAGTTATCTTTCAAGAAGGTTCTAAAAGAAGAAAAAAATGCTGACCATCTTGGTAGTTAGAAAACATATTGCTCCAGGCAGGGTAATAAATAGTTTCTAATCAGAAAAACAAAGTAAAGATTATCATGGAACACTTAACATGACAGAATGGACCCAAGTTGGTAAGAAAGGGGACAAGAATGCTTTAAATAGAATGAAAGCCTTAGTATAAAATTAGATTTTTATGAGGAAAATAAAGGGCTTATAGAAATGGACAACATGAATAAGAGACATTCTGACTGTTCAAGAGAGAACAACAGAAACAGAGACCCATTGAAAACAAGCTTGGAAAATTTGGAAATCGAAAGGGTAACATTTGCACATTGTTCTTAAGGACAGAAATGCTCCCAATTTGCCCTGCCTTCTGCTTTTCCATTAGGACAGCATCTACCAGCTCCAACAAGGCTGCTACTGCCACTGGGCCAACAGTACTTTTCCACTTTCTCAGTAGTGGGCCGGGGTGCTACAGATAATGCAACAGAGAAACCATTATTAAAGCAAGATGACAAAAGATGAGATTCCAATCTCAGAGGCCAAGAACCCAGACCTAGAGAGATAGACAAATGATGAGAATTAAGGAGCCCTTCAAAGGCTTTTACAAATGACAAGCTAATATTTTTCTACTTTGGGTATAAAAATGATATATAGAGATGTCTTGCCCCACTAATCATGGGATGACGAACTTGTAAAGGGCCTTAAGAGGTCATGTCAACCATTAGCTCTTTTTATTAAAAATACCACTTCTGTTCTAACCACATGACCCTCAGTTCTCCAAATCCGCATATGTGCATATTTTAGACATTGTGTGTGTGTTTGTGTGTGTGTGTTTAAAGTGTTTCCTTACCATGGTATTTATTAGACCTCAGTAGAATTACTCATTTTTAACTATATGGAAGCAACTGACCTAAAAGGGACTTGACACTGATTCAAAAGAATATATTTCTGCCAGTTTTCAGTTTCACAGGAACACACATATGGAAGCTTGCTTACCTTAGTGAAAGCTCGGTAACATAAGCCACACAGCTCTACCAGGTAGGCCAGCGTAAAGACAGCATTCTGAATTACAAAGCTGAGCAGTTTTGAAAATGGTTCCAACAAACTCTGCAATAAGATTGGGGCCAAATAAAGTCAATTGCTGATTACTTCATTTTAAAAAAGTATTAAAATCCTATGATACTTTAACTAATGGAATCACTTTTTTTTAAAATTGAAAAATCTGTTGCCAGGGGGCTTCTGTAGCAACCCCATTGGTCTAATAAAAACAGAACTGCACCTTCAGTCAAGGGCTCAAAGAGCAGGACCAAATCATTTTACTGCTCAAAAAGACATTCATTTTTCCATGTGGCATCATTTACAAACCTTCCTAACTACAACCCTGTCTTCATGTCCACCCTAAGCAATCAAGAGTGTGGGGTTTGCAATAGAATCTTCCACTTTAACAGAACATTTAAGTATTTATGAGTTCATCATATTCAGATCTGTAAGCCTGTCTTCTGGGTTAAGTAGCACAAACCACCCTTGCATATAAGTACTAAAGTACTATAGCTTAGATAAAATTCATCACAACCCAGCCTCCTGCCAATGTTAATCAGGAAAGCATAGTCTGTTTCGGTTTCTCCCCCGAATCCTACCCATAAAGGATCAGTTTTAGTTCCATATGCTTTCTTAAGTCATTTAGAAACATTTGTTGAGTATCTACTGAGTGTCAGACAGAGTTAGATGGATGATTTCATATAGTTTATCTTATTCAAATTTCTCATAACTACCCTGGGAAACAGTGTGTTATAATATAGGTAATGACACAAGCACTAAATTCTGACACAAGGGTTTTCACACTCTAGCTCACTGTGACCTTGAATAAGTGATTTAATCTCTCTGGAACTTGGTTTTCTCCTCTGTAAAAGGGGGATAATAATGGCTTCCACCTCATTAGGGTGCAAGTTATGAGAATTAAAAGAGATAATATATGTAAAGCACTTGGCACTAGTAAGCTCTCCATCAGTGTTAGCTATGATCTTCATTATTAACCTTCTGAAGATTTAGTATCCATTCCTGTTCTGCAGCTTAGGCAGTTAAGTAGACAAGCAATTTGCCTAAGGCCATAAAGGTATCAGGTGGAATTCAAAGCCAAGTTCCAGGGCAATTTTCCAGAGGTAGAATTGCTCTGCAGAGAAGATAGGATTTTAACTGGACTCCAAAACACTTGCATGCCATGATTTCCAATACTTCTCAATCTCTATGGTGCTCACTGTCTGGTTTTCAAAACATGTTTAGGCTGGGCGCGGTGGCTCACGCCTGTAATCCCAGCACTTTGGGAGGCTGAGGCGGGTGGATCATGAGGTCAGGAGTTTGAGACCAGCCTGGCCAAGATGGTGAAACTCCATCTCTACTAAAAATGCAAAAATTAGCCAGGCATGGTGGCACATGCCTGTAGTCCCAGCTACTTGGGAGGTTGAGGCAGGAGAATCGCTTGAACCCGGGAGGTGGAGGTTGAGGTGAGCCAAGATCGTGCCATTGCACTCCAGCCTGGGTGACAAGAGCGAAACTCCGTCTAAAAATAAATAAATAAATAATAATAATACATGTTCAATGTCAAATTCAAGATATGTAGGAAAGGACACATGAGGAAGTAAAAGTCATCCATAGTCTCACCACCTCATGATTACATTTTGATACGTAGTGGAAATATTACACATGTACAATCCTAGGTTTTGTTTATTATTAACTTAATATAACATCAGAAATTCCCAATGCGATTTAATTCTTCATAATCATCCATTTTAATGGCCACAAAGTCACATTTTACTATAAATAACACCCCAATAAATATATTTTACATGAAATTAGCATTTGCATTTTCTTCCCAGAATAGATTCCCAGAAAAAAATGACTAAATCAAAGGATATAAGTATATTTGAGGTTCTTTTTTCTTATTGACATGAAAATGAATGCACTCTATGTTAGTTGCCCCTAAAGATAGGAATTCTGTTTTTTACTTATTTGTATTCCCCACAGAAATCCATGTGGTGCTTTCCACATAGAAAATCTTAAAGAAACTCACAGACATAGTACTGATGATTCATTATTCTTTGCTCCATGTAAATGCTATTGCCTTGAGGTTGGGTGCAGTGGCACACGCCTGTAATCCCAGCACTTTGGGAGGCCGAGGTGGGTGGATCACTTGAGGTCAGGAGTTCAAGACTAGCCTGGCCAACATGGTGAAACCACATCTCTACTAAAAATACAAAAATTAGCCAGGCGTATGGCACATGCCTGTAGTCCCAGCTACTTGGGAGGCTGAGGCAGGGAGAATTGCTTGAACCTGGGAGCTGGAGGCTGCAGTGAGCCAAGTTGGCATCATTGCACTCCAGCCTGGGTGATAGAGTGAGACTCTGTCTCAAAAAAAATTAAAAAAAATAAAATGAACATATATATAATATACATATATATATGCTCTTGTCTTGAAACATTGTCAGTAGATGAATGGAATAGGAATGTCTCATGTTGCACATAATGTATCCTTATTGGTCAAAAAGAGAAACCTGAATTCAAGCCTATATGGAAACTTGCTCTTATATCTAGAAGAGCAGCATAGTGATGGGGCGATATGGACCCAAAAGACCTATGCTCAAGTCTCAAATCTTCTACTAACCAGCTATGTGATCCTGGCCAAGACACTTCATCTTTCTGAGCCTGTTTCCTTCTCTGTAAATGAGTGGATTGAAGCCAATGATCTCTTTGTAACCTTCTAGCATAAACCATGAGTCTACGAAAGCACAGTCAAGTTAAATAGTTGCAGAATATGTACATTGTTGGTATATTAAATAGTAATTACAAGCTGTAGCAATGCAAACTATTGTACCACTGCATCGAATGCAGTGCAGAAATACAGCTTGGAATACAAAAGTGAATGAGATACGGTGCAGAACTTCTTGAAGCTTGTGGTCTCATTGGGACCACTTCAGGGCAATGTAAGTGCTACTATAGAGAGCTCTATCAAATACTGTGGAAGCTGATACTGGAGAAAGTTGCTACAGATAATATGAACACGTTTTTTCATTAAATGGGACCTTGAAGAATGAGAAGGAGTTCACCACACCAAAGAGGGCATAAAGCATTTCAGGCAAAGGAAATGGCCTAAGCAAAGGCAAGGAAGTATGAAATTAAATAAGATTATATATCTGAAGCATTAAGCACAATGTCTGCCATATGATAACAAACAGTGGTTGTTGTTGCAATGATGATGATGATAACGCTGATTCTGAAAGTGCATAGCAGGAATGGATGAATGAGACATGGAGCCAAAGATTAAATTTGAAAAGGTGGGCTGGAGAGTTATGAAGTAACATTTTAGATACCACATTAAGGAATCTGGACAGCATTCTGAGAGAAATGAGCAGTTATCAGAGATTTTAAAGCAAGGAACAAACACAATAAGATCCTGTTTAGAAGGATCGCCTAGTTAGTAGTATGGGGGATGGATTGGGGGGCATGGCCCGGGGCTAGCAGGACCAGTTATAAACCATGACATCGTGATGTATTAGATAGAGCTCTTTATACAAGGCACTGACCTAGCATGAAGAGAGACAAGAAGGCTGAAAGGGAAGCGTTCAGTATGCAATAACTATGTCTTCAGTATTGCTACAAGCCTATCTCATTAGGTTAAAAAATAACTGACTAACCAATTTGTTATGTTTTTCTGAAACATACATACCCTTGTAGCATTGGTAGAAGGGATCTTCAAGAGGCAAATCATAATTCTCAAACTGGAATCTAAAGAACACTGTGAATAAATATGAAAAAAAGTAAAAATCAGTTTCCACCTTAATATAACTTTTGCTTCAAATATGTCCTGAAAGCATTTATTTTAACAAAAGGAAAAATCTGAAATATGACTGCCTCTCTACAGATTCCCATGCCATAATATCCTTGTTGAAAAAAATCATTCTCAGGTTAAAACAATTTTAATTAAACAATTATACAATGGTAAACAATTAAATAATTAAACACAGCTCCTAAAGTATTTTTCAAAGATATAGCCCTAAAAATTAATGAGATAGACAGTTGAATAGAGACATGGGTGGATGGATGGGTAGATGGATGGATGGATGAATGGATGGATGGACGGACAATGAACAGAAATTTGCTGGGTAGATATTAAATGTATCTAACTCTAAAGAGATACGCCAATTTGTGAAAGGCCTTTTTAGGGAAAAAAAAAAAACTACTTAGATCTATTTAAAAAAAACATGAATCTACATAAGAACCAGTTTCATCTGCCCTTTCTCTGCTATGAAGCAACACGACAAAAACCTGAGAAAATGCGGTAAAATTTCTACAAGACAAAATCATGCCTTACCCATCCATTCGAGTTCTATATTGACAAGATTCCACATCAAAATGTACTTTTTAAATTGAGTTTACTAGGATTGGGGGTAAATGTTACAGCAAGAATAAACAATGATATGGTAAATAGATCACAATAGCAGGCTATAGTTAAATTTCTGCAGCTGTGTACATACATTAACTTCCTCAAGATAGTACAAAATATGCCAGGAGTTTTCCAAGTGGAATCCCGGAACCAGCAGCTAGAAATGTGCCAGAATGCAAATCCTCAAGCCCCACCCCTACTGAATCAGAAACTCCCAAATCAGGCCCAGTAAATTGTGTTTTAGCAAGTCCTTCACGGACAGTGATGCACACTGACATTTGAGATCTGCTTCTATAAACTGATGAAAACTAAATATAGAAGGTTTCAGTGGCTTATTATTTTCCCCAGAGATTAAAAACAAAGGCAGAAGATGATCAGGGGCAGTGCCCAGATCTGCCCTAGCCAGGGAAATTCTTACACAGATTCTGAAAGTATTTCACAAGTGCCTTCTAAGGGAACCACTGGTTCTATTTAATCAGCTTGACACTCATCGGAGTTGATGTGACATTTACATTACTTTAAACCAGAGGCTAAAAACTGGCTGCTCATCAGGCCCCCATAGTGATTTAAAAACCAGAAAATGTCCTCTTGGGAAAAAAAAGGAAGACAGACAACCTGAGGCCTGCGCTCCCACAGAACAACAATTGGCAGGCATGAGTAGCCACTGACCTCATAGAAGGACTGGCACATTCCAGTTCCTAAGGGTCTCAATTCTCCTTATTATCTTTTCTCCTTTATTAACCCTGTAGGCAGGGTCCCTATGGGCATGCTGATTGTCACAAATTAGGCATGCCACTTGTTTACAGCTGGCAACACTTGCCACTCTTCTGTGCCCAAGTTAAATCTTCTGACAGTCACATCGGCACACAGGCATTTAAATTTGCCATACCTCGGCTGGGCGCGTTGGCTCACGCCTGTAATCCCAGCACTTTGGGAGGCCGAGGCGGGCGGATCACAAGGTCAGGAGATCGAGACCATCCTGGCTAACACGGTGAAACCCCGTCTCTACTAAAAATACAAAAAAATTCCCCAGCTACTCGGGAAGCTGAGGCAGGAGAATGGCGTGAACCCAGGAGGCAGAGCTTGCAGTGAGCCGAGATTGTGCCACTGCACTCCAGCCTGGGTGACAGAGCGAGACTCAAAAAAAAAAAAAAAAAAAAAACTTGCCATACCTCATCCCATCCCTTCTCTTAGTGTGTGCGGCTCCTTAGTAGTGGAGCCCTGATTGGTTCTCGGGTCCTAGGAGGCTCCATGTGCTTAAAATTTGTGCACTCAATTTCCTGTGTGTTGATGTACAGTAGCTATACACATACACAGTTTCAAAGTACTAACTCTTCTTGCTTGGATTTATTCAGCTACTCCACATCTGTGGGCAAACAAGGATCACAGAATATAAGAGGTGGTAAAGATCCCTCCTCTATACTCCTGCTTCTCACAGTAACTCCAAGCTCAAAGCAGCACACGCTGAGCTAAGGGTCCCTGCATTATCCCTTGCAGACCTATCAGTAGTATCTGCCCATTCGGAAAAATGTATTAGCATAGGTTGTCGATCTTTATCAAGTATCTTATGTTACATAATACTCATTTCAGAAGTGGAGCTACTAATAGGTAACCTGATCCTTTTGTTTTTCTGTCTATGGGAAATTTATTTTTATTTTATTTTATATTTTTGAAACAAGATCTCACTCTGTTGCCCAGGCTGGAGTGCAGTGGCACAAATATGGCTCATTACAACCTCGACTTCCTGGGCTCAAGCAATCTTCCCACCTCAGCCTCCCAAGTAGCTGGGACAACAGGTACATGCCATCATGCCTGGCTAATTTTTAAAATACTTTCTATTTGTTTATTTATTTTTGAGACAGAGTCTCTCTCTGTTGTCCAGGCTAGAGTGCAGTGGTGCAATCATGGCTCACTGCAGCCTCAACCTCCTGGGCTCAATGAGCCCACCTCAGCCTCCCAAGTAGCTGGGACTACAGGTGCACGCCACCTTGCCCAGCTAATTTTTTTTAAGAGACAGAGTCTCATTATATTGCCTAGGCCTATTTTTTTTTAATCTTTCATAGAGACAAGGTCTCCCCATGCTCCCCAGACTGGTCTTAAACTCCTGGGTTCAAGCGATCCTCCTACCTCTGCCTCTCAAAGTGTTGGGATTACAGACATGAGCCGCTATGCCCTGCCTGATTCATTTTGTTGCCAGTTAAATGCTTCTGTAATCTGCATAGAGAAAGCACAAAAAACCTCAAGGAGCAGGTCAGGTTCAAAGCCAGCAACGCCACTGCCAGCCACCACCCTGCCCCCTACTCTAGAGACATGAATGCCTTCAACACACCCCTGCTGTAGAAGGGCAAGAAGAGTCTGTTAGTGAAATGAGCACTAGACTGAGTCAGAAAACCTCAGTTCTAATCCTCGCATTGCCACCACTGTGTTGTTTCCAGAAGCTACACCACCTCTGAATTTGCAGAATTCATTTAGAAAAGAGAGGCATTGGAAAGGATGATCTTTATAGGTTTCTTCCAACTTTAACAGTATTGGCTTCTTATTTGCATTTACTGAGCTCATGTTGTCAATGATCCTTGGGCCACCAGATTTCCAGGTAGGTAATTATGTGTGTATTCTTGGGAGATGGTATGGTGTAGGGGGTAACAGTCAAGCAGAAATATCATCATTCACAAACATAGCAATCACTTCCCTTTAGATAATTCTCTAAAATGGAAACTTTATATGTATATGCTTTTGGACAAAACTATTTACTTACTTATTTAATATCTATGGGAGAAAAATTGCCAGATAAACACAATCTACTCATGTCTTCCTGGCTGTTTTTTTTTTTTTTTTTTTCAAATCAACTGGAAACATGCATATTCATAATCAGTGAGCAAAATGCTCACTCCACATTCCTGTCATTCTCTAAGAGAAGACAGAATAACCTAAATAAGCGTCCTCACTCCGTGGCTGACGGAGTTTCCTCATTGTCCTTTGCAATACATTAAATCACCCAAGACTTTACTGCTTGTACATAAACGGTCTGAAAATGGTAAGAAATTAATTGAAAATGAAATCTTCGGCTCAGCTTACCTTCAGAGGTAAAACACAAGGCAGCTTGGCAAAAAATGTCTGAAACTGGTTGCTGATTGTGGTCCAGAGGCTACTAGGAGAATCCATAGGCAAAGCTTCCATGAAAGTTGCAATGTTTTCCAAACAGCGAATCATAGCACCCCCTGCTGGTAAATTCTTTTTGTTATTTAGACCCTAAAAACACAAAAGCATAGGCAATCAACTGCTGAAACAGCACGAGAATGCATAGTGCTATTTGGTGAAGGTCAGTTTAAAAGTCACATCTTCAGGCTATAAACATGTTCAATGCCTACTACAAAGGCCAATCCCTGTGACAGACTGGATGGATACTGAGAAAAATCGTTCAGACAAACTTAAGGGGGGAAAATTGGTGAGAGGTGAAATGTGAGCAAGAAATAGGAAACAGCTTCCAAGGGTCTACAATTGGTGTGGTTCGGTGCTAAGAAAACAATGAATGATGCTCACTGGAAATAATCCCCGCACAAAGACTGAGCGAAGAATTACAGGAGCTGCAGCCTTTTTTCTAGCAGTGAGCATCTCCTGCAAGCAAACTCCGAGAGCTGACCTGCAGTGGTGCTGAGACTTGAACCTAAGTCTCTTGATCCGACGCCCATAGCTCCACCCACCACTCTGCCCTTGGAAAACCGGGTTGTTCTGTGGAAGCAGGGTCACGACTTAGCTGAGGGTATGGAGAAGTTTTCAATGAAGAGTAAATCCACACAAAGTAGCAATGTCCAACTGACACTTTTCTATGCAATTCTATTTCTTAATTAACTTTTTAAAATTTAAATTATGTTAATTTTTAAAATTTAAATTATTTAAATTTTAGTATTTTCTATTATTTTTCTTTTGAGTTGGGGGTCTCGTTCTGTTGCCCAACTTGGAGTGTAGTGTAGCCATCACAGCTCACTGCAGCCCCCAACTCCTGAGTTCAAGTGATCCTTCCCCCTCAGTCTCCTGAGTAGCTGGGACTGCAGGCATGTGCCACCACGCCAGCTAATTTTTTTTATTTTTATTTTGTAGAGATGGGGGTCTTGCTATGTTTCACAGGCTGGTCTTGAACTCCTGGCCTCGAGCAATCCTCCTGCCTCAGCCTCCCAAAGTGCTGGGATTATAGGCATGAGCCACTGCACGCAGCCCTTAGCTTTAAATTTAATATATATTTTTTAATTTAAAAATTTTAGATTTCATCTTTAAATTAAATAACATTGAAATCCTTCCTCAGCAGTACCCTAAGGTGTGACTCAAAGAAACACAGCCCACAGTTGTGCTGGGGCTTAGAGTTTCGGCTGGGGCTTAGGGTGTCACTAAAGGAAACCCACCTCTAGGAGCTGACTGAGAGCTGCGATGGAGCTCAGCTCATTGAAGTCCATCAGAGACGAGGCTAAGGTCCGTAAAAAAGTCCCATCTGGAAAGTCAACAATCAGATTTAGTGTTTGGGTGTCTGGGATGAGGCAAATTTATGGTGCCTGGATCCTCAGTGGATGAATTACCTTTGATGGTGCTTTGGAACAGCTGCGGGAAGATGCCGTTGGGGGCCAACTGATGGAAGATACAGCGCAGGAACTGCTTGGCCACCCCCGCCGCATTGCCGGGAACCATCATGCTGGAGTTGAACAGGGGAGAAAAGACACGAAGTCATGGGCCAGTGAGCATGTGTTCAGATATTTACTTAGAGTTCAGACATTTGCACACCATGCCTCTTATGGGATAGCTCACTGTCATTTCATCAGTGAAATGAAATATTCTATTCAAACCTAATCCCTGTTAACAAGAAGTTTTCAGAAATAGAGAACCATGAAATGCCAGTGTAGTCTCAGATGTATTCCAGGTCCCACAATGGACTCAGGAAGGTTATGAGATCCTGAGAGAAGAGGCCACATACAAAGGTCACATGCTCACAGAATGACAATCAAGACTAGAGCTCTGGATGAGGATTACCAGGAAAATCCTCCCAGGAAACTGTCACTGGCTAAGAGAGAGTTGCTCTGAGGAAAAAAAAATTCATTATGTATATATATATATATATATGTGTGTGTGTGCATATATATATATGCAGTGAGGGAGATGTTCATTCTCATTAGGAGATCTGGGAAGTTTTCTTTGGGCATCTGAGCTGACACTTGTACTTTGACAGGTGCAGTTTGCCCTTCACCCTTCATTGCACCTCTGCACATCAAAAGTAAGGCCAAATTTATGAGGCCCTGCCCCTCAGACCAAGGTACCAGAAAGGATGCTTCTTGAAGTAGTTAGGGGGTAAGTTACCAGAAGGAAGAAAGATAAAATCAAAGAATGTAAATAGATAAAGAGTAAGTACTGCTTACCTAATTGTGCCAATTATTACCTCATTATGCCACATCTACCCTGAAAGGCTGGTTCAAAGTTTTAGGTCAAAAATATTCTTCAGGAAAAAATAACACTGAACTTACAATAACTTCAGAAAATAGAGAAGGAGAGAACCCTTCTCAATTTGTCTGATGCAGCCAGCATAGCCCTAAAACTAAAATTAGTAAAGCCATTATCAAAATAAATTTTAAAAAGACGGAAACAGAAAAGAAATGGGAAGAGGACAGACAGACCCATAGTCATCATGGCCACTGAATCCAGCTATAGATTAAAAGACCAAGTAGGGTCATGACCAAGTACAGTTTATTCCAAGAGTATAACAATAGTTTAATACTCAAAAATCAGCCAGTATAATTCAATATATTAAGAAATAAAGGACAAAAAACTTTGATCTCAATAGATGCAGAAAATACATCTCACAAAAGTCGACACACATCATGACAAAAACTCAACTGGGCCAGGCACGGTGGCTATCGCCTGTAAGCCCAGCACTATGGGAGGCCAAGGCAGGAAGACTGCATGAGCCTAAGAGTTGGAGACCAGCCTGGCAACCAGGGCAAAACCCCCCCATTTCTACTAAAAATACAAAAAACTAGCTGGGCGTGGTGGCACACGCCTGTAGTCCCAGCTACTCAGGAGGCTGAGGTGGGAGGATCACTTGAGCCAGGGAGGTTGAGACTGCCAAGATGGTGCCACTGCACTCCAGCCTGGGTGATAGAGCAAGACCCTGCCTCGACAACAGCAACAGCAACAACAACAAAAACCCTCAAAATGGAAATACCTCAATTTGCTAAAGGGCATCTATAAAAAACCTATAGCTACTGTGATTAATAGTAAATATTGAATACTTTCCCTGTAAGAGAGGAAACAAGACAAGGGTGCCCACTCTCCCATCTCTATGATCGCACCGGCAGTCCTAGCCATTGCAATAAGGCAATAAAAAGAAACAAAAGGCATTAAAATAAGAAAGGAAGTAGTAAAACTCTTGCTATTTACAGATGATTTTTCCATACAAAATCAAATCCTAGCCGGGCGCGGTGGCTCACGCTTGTAATCCCAGCACTTTGGGAGGCGGAGGCGGGCGGATCACGAGGTCAGGAGATCGAGACCAAGGTGAAACCCCGTCTCTACTAAAAATACAAAAAATTAGCCGGGCGTGGTGGCGGACGCCTGTAGTCCCAGCTACTCGGAGAGGCTGAGGCAGGAGAATGGCGTGAACCCAGGAGGCAGAGCTTGCAGTGAGCCGAGATCGCGCCACTGCACTCCAGCCTGGGTGAAAGAGCGAGACTCCGTCTCAAAAAAAAAAAAAAAAAAAAAAAAAAAAAAAATCAAATCCTAAGAAATCTGCAAAGCAACTACTAGAACTAATATGTGAATTTAGCTAGAATACATGCTAATATGCAAAAATCAATTGTTATTTCAATATCAGCAGCAAAAAGTTGAAAATTTTTAAGATTCCACTTACATTAGTATAAAAAACATAAAATTCTTGAGAATAAATTTAACAAAAATGGCAAGACCTCTACACTGAAAAGTAAAAAACATTGCTGAGAGACATTAAAGAAGATCTCATGAAACTGAGATATATACCATGTTCATGAATTGGAAGATTCAATATTTTCATGCTGTCAGTTATCCCCAAATTGATTTGTTCTTTCAATACAACCCCAGCAGGCTTTTTTGATAAAAATGACAAGTTTATTCCAAAATTTTTATGAAAATGTAAAGAATCTAGAGATCCAAACCAATCTTGAAAAAGATAACTAAATTTGGAGGACTCATGCCACCTGATTTTAAGACTTACTACTTACTATGAATGTACTATAATCAAGACGGTGTAGTGCAAGCTTAAGAATTAATATATAGATCAACGGAACAGAATAGAGAGCCCAGAAATAGACCCACTCGTCTATGGTTTCTAAGCTTAACAGGCACCACAGTGATCCAATAAGAAAAGAGAATATATTTTTTAACTGTGCTGAAAAACTGAATATCCATATGGATAAAAATGAACTCCTACTGCTGCCTCATACCACACACAAAAATTAATTTGAGATGGGTTTTATAAATGCCAAATATACATATGAAAACCATAAAGCTTTTATAAGAAAACATTAGAGAATATCTGCATGACTTGGAAGTAGACAAAGGTTTCTTAGACAAATAACAAGAAGCAATAATTGTAATGTTTTGTTTTAATGCATTAGAATTCATCTAAATTAAAAATTTCTCAGCAAAAGATACCACTAAGAAAAGAAATAGGCATGCCCCAGACTGGGTGAAAATATTCTCAAAACCTACTTAACAAAGGACTAGTATTCGGTATAAAGTCTTACAACTCAGCAATAAAAAGACAACAACCCAATTAAAATATTCAAAAGATTTGACCAGACACTTCTCAAAAGAATATACGCAATGGGTCAATGAGCACTTGAAAAAATGTCATAGAGAAATGCAAGTTAAAACTATAATGAAATACCCATTACACATCCACCAGAATGACCAAAATTAAAAAGACCAAAAATGCCAAAGTTGGGCAAGAATATGAAACAACCAGAATACATTGATGATGGTAATATAAAGTGGCATAACCACTTTAAGAGAAGTTCCAGTAGTTTCTGATAAAATTAAACATATACCTATCCTGTAACCCAACAATATCATCCCTAGGTATTTTACCCAAGAGAAATAAAAACACTTGTTTTAAAAAGGGCTTTTATAAGAATGTTCACAATAGCTCTATTTTTTTTATAGCCCCAAACTGAAAACACCTAGAAGTCCTTCAATAAGAAAACTAAAAAGCAAATTATGGGATACAATTCAGCCTTGAAAAAGAAACAAACTCCTGATAAAAAAGCAGCAACATGGATAAATCTCAAAAACATCATGCTGAGTAACAGAAGTTGGACACAAAAGAGCATATACAGTAGGATTCCATTGACATGAAGTCTAGAATGGGCAAAATCAACCCATGTGGAAAAATATCACAACAGTGTTTGCCTCTGTTGGGGGTAGAGATTAGCTGGAAACGTGCATGAGAGAACGTTCTGGGAATAATGGTAATGTTCTCTATCTTTACAGGGGTTTGGGTTACACAGTCATATGCATTTGACAAAACTCAAGGAATAAACACTTAAGATTTGTGTACTTCCTTTTATGTAAATTTTACAAAAGAAACAACCATAGTCAATGTACAATATGGTGAGTATAGTTAACAACAATGTATCGTATACTTGAAATTTGCTGAGAGAGTAGATTTCAAATGTTTTCACCAAAAAATACAAAGATAACTACATGAGGTGATGGATATGTTCATTAGCTTGATTGTGGTAATCATTTCACAATGTACACATCTATCAAAAGATCACATTTATATCTTAAATATATATAATTTTTATTTCTCAATTATACCTCAATAAAGCTGGAGGAAAAAAGAAACAACTGTATACAAAAATTGAACTTGAGTTAATGCTAACTTTGCTGAAGTATGTAGGGGAAAATATATTCTAATATCTGAAACTTACTCTGAAATACATCCAAAAAAATGAATTGATGGATAGATAGATGGTTGGATGCATTATAAAGAAAATAAAATATTTGTTTTAAAATCTAGGTGATAGGTATATGAGAGTTCACTGTATAATTCTCTCAACTTTGCAGTATGTTTAAAATCTTTCATAAAAAGTTAAGAAAATAAGTTTTTTAAAAAGCCATTCATCGAATAGAGCATAAGAAAGAAAAGCAAACATCCCTAAAATAAGTTATAGAAATGCAATGTCAACAATAATATCATCTTATGTTTGTAGGACCTGCTACAGTTATGCTATCATATACACTCTATCATTTGGGTCCACAGAAAATACCCCTGAGGCACAAGAAGACATATATTAGTATCTCTCTTTTACAGATGAGGAAGCTAAGGCAGAGAGATCAGTGTGGCCAAAGTCACACACAGCATCCGTTCCTGCCCTCTTCTGGTTCCTTCTCCCCACTGCAGTCAAAGTAGCCTTTCTACATGCTATACACATGCACGCACACACACACCTTGCTGCTTACAAATCCTTCACTGTCTTCCCACTGCTGCTAGAAGGAAGTCCAAAATATTTAATGTGGTTTATAAGTCATGCACAATCTGGTAAGTCAAACTCAGCAAGTGCTTGCATCTCTGCGCTGTGGTTATATTGGCTTTTTCATAGTTCCTCCTACACACTGTTTTTACCATGCTCTTTCCATAACTATGTGCATAATTAGGTTAAACTCATTTTTTCAGATCTTAGTTTAAACATCACTTCTTAAGGGAAGCCCTTCCCTCATTCTCCCCTCCTCTACCACTACCAAGACCAGACTGGGACCACCTGTTACACCCACTCACACCATCAGCTCTCATCCAGGCTTGCTCATCTCAGCAAATGCCACACCCGCCCACCCAGTTGTTTAGACCAAAACCTGGGAGTCATTCTTGCCTCATCTCTTTCTCTCACACCCAACAGCCAATCTATCAGCAAATTCTGTTGGCTCTACTTCAAAATATTTCCTAAATATATCCTTAATGTGGCTGCCTCTCACCACTTTAGACCAAACCACTAACCTCTCACCTGCACCACTAACACGGTCTCCGAACTGGTTCCCTGCTTCTATTTTTACCCCTTCCCCATAACCTATTTTCAACAGAGAAGCCAGAGGGATCCCTACAATTTCTTTTCCCTTAAAAAGATTTATTTTATTGTGCAAGAACACTTAACATGAGAACTATCCTCTTAACAAATGTTTGTGTACAATACATTACTGTTGACTGTAGATGCAATGCTGTACAGAGATCTTCAGAGCTCATTCATCCGACTTGACTAAAATTTCACGCCCCTTGATCAGTAACTAGGCAGTGATCCTTCAACGCAGGTGATATGGTTTGCCTGTGTCCCCACCCAAATCTCATTTTGAATTGTAGCTCCCATAATTCCCACATGTTGTGGGAGGGGCACAGTTGGAGATAACTGAATCATAGGGGTGGTTTTCCTCTTACTGTCCTTGTGGTAGTGAATAAGTCTCATGAGATCTGATGGTTTTATAAAAGGGAGTTCCCCTGCACAAGCTCTCTCTGTGCTGGCTGCCATGTAAGACGTCCCTTTGCTCTTCCTTCGTCTTCCACCATGATTGTGAGGCCTCCCCAGCCATGTGGAACTGTGAGTCAATTAAACCACTTTCTTTTATAAATTATCCAGTCTCAGGTATGTCATTATCAGCAGTGTGAAAGTGGACTAATACAGCAGGTTAAAGCACATTGCGCCTCACTCTAATGGCTCCTTGCTGCATCCTTAAAATGACCTGCAGGGTTCTACTTGGCCTGGCTCGCACTGCCTCTTCCCTCTCATCTCCTCCCACTCTTTTTCATACTCAACCTGCTCCAGCCACATTAGTCTGTTTTCTAAATATATGAGGCATTTTCCTGACTTAGAGACTTCGAATTTGCTGCTCCCTCTGCCTGGAATGTTATTTCTGTAAATTACTGCATGGATCACTCTCTCACTTTATTCAGGTTTTGTTCAAATACTACCTCCTCAAAAAGGCTGTCCTTGACCATTATATCTAAACTACCAGCTCCGGGCACTCTCTATCTCCCAGACTTGCTTGATTCATTTTCGTAGCATTTAGCACTAAATGATATTAAATTACATAGTCAGTTTTCCTGTTGGTTAATTTGCTTATTTTCTCCCTCCTCAAGTAGAATGTAAGTTCCCTGAGAGCCAGGATTTGATGTTTTGTTATAGTTACTATAACCTCAATAACTAGTAGTCACTCCATAAATACTTGTTGAATGAATTACTGTTATATAAGTCTCTCTGTACTTTTTCTTCATAGCACTTAGGACAGTTTACAGTTATAAATTTGTGCAAATATTTTATTCATATTGGCTTCACGGATAGACTATAAGACCCATGAGGGCAGCAATCACGTCAGTTTTGCCCCCAGTGAAGGCCTAAGTGTTCAGCACAGGGTGGGATTAAAACTATTTGTTGGCTATAATGAGTGAGTGAATGAATGAATGAATGAATGAAGGCATAAACAGAAAATGAATAACTAGCACTCTCTAGAGCTGCAACTGGAGCCTAACAATATTCCTTCCGTGGTACACAAGCTGGTATTTTTTTTTATTTTTATTTTTAACTGAGACAGGGTCTTGCTATGTTGCCCAGGCTGGTATTGAACTCCTGGGCTTAAGGGACCCTCCCACCCTGGCCTCCCAAAGTGCTGAGATTACAGATGCGTGCCACTGCACCCAGCCCCACGCTGGTGTTTTAGAAACGGGATGAACATGCACAGAGGAGAAAAGAAAGTAAGATCTGGGCTCCCGTTAGGACCTTACCTTTCTGCTTGATTAGAAAAGGTAGTACTGGATGCCAATCTAGGAAATAAAGTAAAGAGAGTCACACAAATATCTTAGCTTTCCATGATGAAATGCATTAATATTGTGGGAGGACCTGTTCTGTTTCCAGTTTAGATGAGGAGACATGTATAATGTTGACAATTCCCTTGACAGCACAGAGGGCCCACTCAGTGGTCAGTCTCTAGAGTTAAACTTGACCTAGTCCTTGAGACCTGCTATGTCAAGTTAGACATTTTCATGGAAACACTTGCAGTTAAAGTTGGTTTTCTACAAAATGGTGCCTGCAGCCAGGTCAGACAGTTATCACAACAACATTTGACCCAGCCTCTCTCCATATTAACTCAACTCAAAATTCATTTCCATGTATATAACCTCTAAAACCTAACTACAAACAAACCACAAACGGTAAAAGCCTCCATAAGATAGTAAAATAGATAACATGAATATTTGTCAGCTGTTGGGTTGAAATGAGGAGAAAGGAAATGTTACATTGAGACGAGAAATGTATTGGTTAAGTAAACAATATGGAGCATGTAATTTCCAGAAAAGTATAATTACACGGTTCTGTATGTGTGGAAATATTCTATATGTCATCATACAGAAAGAGAATGGACTACACTGATGGGTTTAGAAGAACATGTCTGGATCAGTAAGATACTGAAGAAACAGATAAGGAGAATGTTGCAAATTTATTTACTTGATTAGAACTACAGGTGTAAGAGTGAGCTGAGCCAAGACTCCACTTAGAGAGGAATAGGGGGTCCAGCAACCACTAACACCAGACACCATTCCCAGTTGTGTTGTTTACAGACCCTCTCATGCTAATGCCACTACAACAAATAGATAAATATTGACAAGTAAACTAAACAGGAACAATAATTAATAGTGCAGCAAATGAGATTTTAAAGGCTGTACCTACAGAAAGGGATCATTTAAGAGGTATCCAAGCAGACAGCAAAGTATGATATCATATGGAAAAGCCTGGGTGATCCATGAAAGGGTTATGCTGAGATTACAAACTCTTGAAATTGCTGGGAATGGTCCCCATGGTCATAATTAGCACAAATAAACAACGTGTTTGTAAAATGACATGACCTCATCTGTTCTTCGTGATGAAGTGAGGCATGCCAGGAAGCCCTGAATTAGCTGACAGTTGAATCTGTTTTCTTGGTAGCTTTGGTGATTAGGCTTAGGTTGCTAAGAATTGTGGCAGCTTGCACTAAATGTACTCCCTGTCTCTTGCTAGTCTACCCAAAGGAGGTAGAGATTTAAATATATGTGTATGTAAATATGTAAAAATGTATCTGCTACAGGTTTTCCCTTGCTTTTCTTCAAAGCTCATATGTTTCCATCCTAACAGTTGGCAATGTTTGAACATATATGGTTCTCACTTATGTTAAAACAAACAAACAAAAAAAAACTGAAACAAACCCCTCTAAATAGCTATGACAACTTAGATCATCTGTTTCAAAGAGATGATAAGAGACCAGAACAATAATTCTACCCATTCTGAAACTAAGAAGTATTGATAGTAGAAATTATGACCTGGTATTAATAAAAGCTCTCAACTCCCCAAGTATTGCTGATAGCTGACACAACATTTATTCTGCAATTACTATGACTAGGTCAAACTCAAGGGCTTAAATGAAGTAATTCATCTTTTCTTATCTCTCCATATCCCCATATCCATCCCTTACTTGGCACATGGGCTATTTTGAAGTCTCAAGATGCAATGGTCACACTTACCTTTATACAATCTCTGTCCATATGACTCCTAAGGACACTACCAAAAAAACTGGAGGGAGGGAGGATAAGAAAGCCATACACTTTTGGGGTTGAGGAGTTTATAATGCTTTCCTATTCGTCTTCAACTTGAAGTCAGCATTTTTAGTTTTTAAAAAATATTAAATTTTAGCAACATTAAGATTCATTCTTTCCTTTCCTCAAATGCCAAGAATTTGCAGAATCCAGTTCTTGTGCTACCTCCTCCTTATAAACTTTAAGAAATCTTTCCTATACTAATCTTCTCTAGCACTTAGCTCTCTCTCATTCCACTCATTACAGCATTTAATCACACCCTATCTTGTATGGCTAGTCAATGAGTCCACAGTAACTGTCATAGCAACTAAGCCCAAAGTACCTGAGGGTAAGAGCTCTGTCTAACACCTGCAGCCTAAAGCACCTGGAGCTGTTAGCACAGATTGGAAACGTTAGTACGTTCAGGCGGAGTTTAATTCAACCCTCTCCTATAAGTTGTGCATGCTAAGACTATAGTTTGTTATTGAATTTGAGCTTTCTTCATATCCATGAAATATATCATTTATCTTCTAATGTCCTATCTACTAAATAGAATTTTCTTAGCATGAACACCCTCAAAGCAGCTAAGTGTAATCTCTCAGTCAGGTTGAAAGCCCTGTTCCCCAAATGTGTGCATCCTTCTTTTATCTGAGTCGGAAATGTGAACCTGCTATAATTACTATGTGTCTCCTCAAACAACAATGCCCCAAATTTCATAGTTAAATGAGGTGTCCTTGAGATTACAAATGCCTAGAAAATCCATCTCAAAACAGGTAAAGAGAAATAATAACAGGTAATACTTATGAAGTGCTTACTATCAACTGCTGACAGATGCATGCATGGTTACATCCATTAGCTCATCTAGTGATAGTGGTAACAAACAATGGGGTTTCCTTAGTGCAGTTGCCTCTAGCTTTGCTCTGACGTTGTGACTCATGACGCTACGCCGCTGGAGAATTCAGTCGAAAGACGGGTCTATTTGGTTTTTAAAACTAGTCTGAGTTGATCTCACAAATACCAGTGATCTCACAAATACAAGGTGGCTGAATGTTTCACTTTTGAACTGGTAGTTTTTAGTTCAAGATAGAGACTGAATAAAGGACCTTCCTACCAAACAAAACAGAAGCTGACATTCACCTTCCCACAGACTGCATGATATCCAGCAGCAGCGGGGCTGCCAGGTCTGGGCTTAAGTGAATGAATGTGGAGAGGACCACGATGGCCAGCCCAAGTGTCTCTTCATCGTATTCTTCAAGAATGGCCCCACAGTCATGGCATCTGCAAAGAAAAGAGAGACATGCTTTCCATGAAAGAAAGAACCATGGTCTCAAGATATAATATACTACACACATGGCTGTTTCTAGTAGGTCTTATAAAAGTCTCCAAAAGGAGATCAGGAGCCCCGCTCTGGTAATCAGTAGGGGATTCCAGTGCCACCATCACCACAGATACAGAAACAGCACACATGGCAGAGACGACGAAGGCGCCTCTGATGACTGAAAATGTTCTTTCAATTCCCCAGCATCTGGCCCGCATGTAAATGACTGCTCTTGCTTAGAATGAGTACCAACTGCGCCATTAGTTTGAAGCCTGTGGATGAGAGATTTGATGCATTTGACATTATTGCTGAGGGAAGTCAGTAAATAGATTTGTTTTTCATTTGTTGAAGTTAAAAATGAAAAATGCTTAGACATGGATGGAGGCTTTCATAAAATGTTCTATTTGTGGGTAAGAGACGGGGTAGTCAAGTCTACAGAACCATCTGGAAAGCCTGAGGAGACAATGGAGTCTCTTCTCCATCACTCACTCAGGTGAGTTTTATGAACTCACCAGGCCTGCCGAGTGTCATATGTAAAAGCACAAACAATGGCACCCGCTCTTAGGTAACTTCTAACCTATCGCTCTTTGTAGTGTCCTAATGTAGGGTCCATTTCATTCAACTCGACCAAAGCCAGCTGGTAAAGTGAGCAGTTTTACAAAGGGAAGTGAAAGTCTAATGGGAATAGCAGGGAAACAAGAACTACAACTGCTATTGTGACCTTTCCTTCTGAAACCTTCCTAAATATAGGCCAAAGAAAGAGCATAAAAATTTCTTACAAATTGACATTTTATAATACAGGATTCACATTTCTAAGTAAAAAAGAAAAGAAATGGAGTGCACAGAAAGGCAAGTAGGAAAGATTAAGACTTGGGGAGGGGGCAATGGCACCCGCTCTTAGGTAACTTCTAACCTATCGCTCTTTGTAGTGTCCTAATGTAGGGTCCATTTCATTCAACTCGACCAAAGCCAGCTGGTAAAGTGAGCAGTTTTACAAAGGGAAGTGAAAGTCTAATGGGAATAGCAGGGAAACAAGAACTACAACTGCTGTTGTGACCTTTCCTTCTGAAACCTTCCTAAATATAGGCCAAAGAAAGAGCATAAAAATTTCTTACAAATTGACATTTTATAATACAGGATTCACATTTCTAAGTAAAAAAGAAAAGAAATGGAGTGCACAGAAAGGCAAGTAGGAAAGATTAAGACTTGGGGAGGGGGGTAATCCCAAAGGAAGAGCTAGAGAGAGCCCTCCAGGGGCAACTCAATGACCTGTGTGGACCTTCCAAGGCAGCTGCATAAGACAGGCATCACCACTTCTTCAGTCGTGGTTGTCAGGTCATTACAATGAGTAATAGATGGCCAGCTACAGGGATACTCACACCAGCCCCTTCCACCTTACCTTCCTCACTTTTTTTTTTTTTTTTTGAGATGGAGTCTTGCTCTGTCACCCAGGCTGGAGTGCAGTGGTGCAATCTTGGCTCACTGTAAGCTCCGCCTCCCAGGTTCACAACATTCTCCTGCCTCAGCCTCCTGAGTAGCTGGGACTACAGGTGCCCACCACCAGGCCCAGCTAATTTTTTTGTATTTTTAGTAGAGACAGGGTTTCACCATGTTAGCCAGGATGGTCTCGATCTCCTGACCTCGTGATCCACCCGCCTCGGCCTCCCAAAGTGCTGGGATTACAGGCGTGAGCCACTGTGCCTGGCCCCTTCTTCACCTTTTATCAGAAGCATACTGTATTAGTCTGTTCTCATGCTGCTAATAAAGACATACCCAAGACTAGGTAATTCATAAAGGAAAGAGGTTTAATTGACTCTCAGTTCCACATGGCTGGGGAGGCCTCACAATCATGGTGGAAGGCAAGGGGGAGCAAAGTCACATCTTACATGGCAGGAGGCAAGAGAGCTTGTGTAGGGAAACTCCCATTCATAAAACCATCAGATCTCGTGAGACTTATTCACTGCCATGAGAACAGTATGGGGGAAACTGCCCCCATGATTCAATTATCTCCACCTGGCCCCACCCTTGACACGTGGGGATTATTACAATTCAAGGTGAGATCTGGGTGGGAACACAGCCAAACCATATCATCTACCTAATTTATCAATCAGGTCACTTTTACCAAGAAGGCTTCATGGTCCAAGGGGATTTCTCTAAACTTGAAATCTTACAAGTGTTTTGTTTTGTTTTGCTTTGCTTTTGAGACAGTCACTCTATCACCCAGGCAGGAGTGTAGTGGCACCACCACAGCTCACCATAGCCTTGACCTCCCAGGCTCAAGTGATCCTCCCACCTCAGCCTCCCTAGCAGCTGGGACTACAGGCACACACCATCATACCGGGCTAATTTTAGTATTTTTAGTAGAAACAGGGTTTTGCCATGTTGCCCAGGCTAGTCTCAAACTCCTGGGCTCAAGCAATCCACTGCTTTGGTTATTCTTTATCGTACTCACTGAACAAGCATCTTTGTGCCAGGCAATGTACCGGAAGAACAAATTATGACTTAAAAGCAAAGCATGCTTTTTCTGAAACTTTCTCACCACTGTGGTGACCAAACTCAAATTCTGTAAACATGGTGAAAAAAATAACTGTGCGAGCTTACTTGTCCGTCATCACCGTCGGCTGCTCGTCAGTGAATTCTTCGGGTGCAGGCACAAACATACTGACTATGCTTGGTGCTGATAGCAGGCTGGATTTGGTGGCACCTGGGTAAGCAGCAAAGGGACAACCAGTGAATACAGATGAGCTTCAAGGGGCCAAGAAAGGCCTGGTTCTCGTCTTAGAAACCCTCCAAAGACCACATTCCCAGGAATGCAACTTGGACATCCCAATTGTACTGCAGAAAGCCCTCAATCATGAAATGAAGTCAAGAAAGATTGTGATTTGTTTCTGCTTGGTTGAAGTGAAGAGCTAGACTTCTCTCTCTTTGCTTCTTGACTTTGAAAGAAATCAGAAAGAGCTCAGGTGTGCCAGCAGGGTCCAAAGACAAAGATGAAAGACAAAGGGGGAAATCTATTCAAGGGTACCCTTAAAAGAGCTACAATTCTTATTTGTAGGCATAAATGGAAACTGCCCATACGATACTGCATTTCTAAAATCACAAACATGTATCAACTTTACAGTTTTGCTAATATGAGAAGGTGGTAAGATCCCAGAATTCCATGCACTTAAGCAATGGAAGATCTTTGAGCTAAGAAATATCAGTGTGTTTGTTTATTTGTGAGAAGGTCTTGCTCTGTCACCCAGGTTGGAGTGCAGTGGCGTGAGCACAGCTCACTGCAGCCTCAACCTCCTAGGCTGAAGCAATCCTCCCACCTCAGCCACTCAAGTGGCTGGGGCTACAGGCACACGCCACAATGCCTAGCTAATTTTTAAGTTTTTTTGTAAAGACAAGGTCTCACCTTGTTACTTGGGCTGGTCTCAAGATCCTAGGCTCAAGGGATCCTACCACCTCAGCCTCCCAAAGAGCTAGGATTACAGGTGTGAGCCACTGTGCCTGGCCTTGCATTTTTCAAACTGAAGTATTTATGAATGTAATATCAAGTTTTTTTGAAGGAACCATCCAGTGACTCATTCCATGTCAGCCAATCAATACCACGGTGTTTAGAACTTTGGGGTTTGATGTCTTCAAAGAAATCTGAGGCAAGAGTCTTAGCAACATGGTCCAGGAATGAGTAAGTCAGTCTGGAGAGTCAGGAAGCTGTTCTCCATTAAGAAAGCCACTAGTGCAAGATAGAGTCTCATGAAAATGAGGCATCCCAAGAAGAATCTCAAAGGGATCATCCAGAATAATGCCATGTTCTACAAAGTAATAACTAAAACTCTAAGTTCCTCAAACAGGAAAGAAGCAGAAAAATCCAACAGTCATTAAATAATCTTTCTCATCAAGGAATTAGTATCTTGGTGCTGGGAGAAAACAAACAAAGAAACAAAAACCCGGTATGACCTTTCCTCAAATAGGAGAAAGATAATGATTCAGACAATGAGTTTCTAAAGGAATCAAAATATTCATAAAGCTAGCCAAGTGGGCAATGTTTTTCTATCTGAATTTTAGGAAGAAAAAATGGTGTTGAGCCTTTGAAAAGTCAAGATGCTTCCATTCTACAGACTCCTTTGCCTGATCAAAGGTTACACGAGTATAAGAAGCAGAACGTTTGCAAATCCAAACTGCAAAGGAAAGTATCTGAAAATATCTTTATGTCACTTCCTAAGCTCCCAAATGAGAATCCAAATTTTACTACTATATTTATCAGCTATATCCAAGATAACATCCTTCCCCAAGTATACCTAAGTGTATCATTCACAAAGATCTTCAATTGTTTCATAAAGATGTTACTTTGAGTGGAAGCAACAGTATTACAAGCATAAATGTACACTGATTAATAATAGAAAAGGCAAGAAATAGTCCAAGATAAATGAAGACACAATTGATTATTAAATAGCACGGTAAACAGCATGAAGTTGCTTCAAGAAACCAAGACACAGAAAATTTAAATTCAATACTCCACATTTCCTGCACATTGACAGACCACATCAACCAGATGTCAGAATGCTTGTGCTAAAAGTGGAAAAATTCAGCCCATACAATATATGATGATACGTACATAGACTAACTAGAAACATAAGAAATTGATTTTTTAATTAAAAAACCTCTGAGTCAAGCCTTTCAGAAGATTATTGCCAATTACTATTATATAGTAATCACAATTAAAGTCAAGAAAAGGGAGGCACTCGAAGTCACTCTGGCAGTTTCAAACTAATTATTGCCTAACACAAATGCCAAGAAAGAGGTGCTTTTGACAATGGCATTGTGAAGCTGTTTTTCCATATGACAGCATGGAATGTATGATGCAATATTTATGGCCGTCACCTATAAAAGCAGACAGGTTCAGTTATTGGACACTGATCCCCATAGGGCAACACTGGCTGAATCAATGGATTCCTAAATATTGCTACTGAAGTAGGAACAAAAAGTAACGTACTAGGAGGAGGTGGGAAATGCAAAAAGGAAGCCACAGACCTCAGCCACCTTTGTTATACTTCAGTCACAATAAGTCTGCAATGTTAAAGACAGTCCCTATCACCCCCAAGTTGCTGCCGACATTTCTGATACCTCCACTACTGGCTCCCCTTCTGAATAGCTGAAGGGCACGCTACACTGAGCTAGCAGCAGAAACAGAGGGCTCTCAGAAACTTGAATGAAGAGAGGCCCACCTCCAGAGCCCAACTTTGAAGCTGAAGATTTTGACAAAAGTCCCTTTGCGAGCCTTGGAGACAGGAAAAATTATGAAGCTGTTTGTCTCAAAGGCATGCATGGATCAATCCCCCAGCTGTACTGTTGGGCTCTTGAGTTCACCATGAAAGAGACTGACTTTCCGTCTTAGTGTTCTCATCACCTCATTCCACTTCTGCTGCTACTGAGTCACCAGATCATGAAGAAGCACCAAAGATTTGTTCAACCACCCTTACTTCTACTCATCAAAGCTTTTCCTAGCCCCATAGATGAGAAGAATCTCACCTCATCCAATACAGGGACTAAAACTGCTATTCATTGCCAAAGAAATGTGAGCAAAAGCTGGAGATCAATATCTCCTCATTCCTTAGGAAAATTAGAAGAGTGACATGATCTAGAAAAATAGGTCTACTTGATTTAAAAGACTAGTTGTGAGATGGGATCATAATTCTTTCTGGGTATTCTGTTTTTCTACCAATGATAGGTTAATCTGCCTTCTCAATTAAAAAAGAACAAAGGTAACAATTAACTACTTTGGTAGTTAAAATTCATGGGATTAATTTTGAAAATGAATATTCTGACCTTAGCACAGATTGGCCTTCAGCTTGCTTCTGTGAGCAGCATCAAGTCAAGTGAATCTTTTCAATGTATACTTCAGAGAGCTGGAAAGAAACTATTAGCCTATGACCTCAATATTCTAGAAAAAATACAGATTAGCTGGACCATGCTCAGAAGAGTAGATATGGCAGGATATGGAAAACTGATATGTCTGAGGAGGAATGCTGAAGGACCTAGGAATGTCTGGTCCAGAAAGGACTGAGGGAATAAGCAATGTCCAAAAATTATAGAAGAGGCCAGGCAAGGTGGCTCATGCCTATAATCCCAGCACTTTGGGAGGCCGAGGCGGGTGGATCATCTGAGGTCAGGAGTTTGTGACTAGCCTGGCCAACATGGTGAAACCTCATCTCTACTAAAAGTACAAAAATTATCTGAGTGTGGTGGTGCATGCCTGTAATCCCAGCTACTCGGGAGGCTGGGGCAGGAGAATGGCTTGAACCCAGGAGACAGAGGAGATTGCAGTGAGCCAAGATTGCACCACTGCGCTCCAGCCTGGGTGACAAGACCCTGTCTTGAAATTCATATATATATATATATATATATATATATATATATATATATATATATATATATGAAAGAGACTAGACTTGTTTTGTGCGCAAGGGTTAGAAAGTCACTATAAGGAAGAACTATTGGCCATGTTCAAAGATGAGATGTCACGCACTCTCAGCCACTGGGGGTGTTTGGGCAAATGTCATCCCCACTCCATGGAGCTGCTAAGAAAAAGGCTGCATCTGCTGGGTGACCAAACAATGGACATGTCCAATCTCCTTCAGCTTTTACAGCCAGAGACTCTGTGACTCAACTAACCTCTCATCCTCAATGGCTGCCCCTCCAGCTCAGGGTTTAGGCACGTTGGCGCGTTACACTGGCGTTTCCCAGGCTGTATCTGTTCTGTGGATAAATAGAGGGTTTCAGTCTTTGATGTGGTCATCTTAGCACCATTTAGAACACAAAGAATTTAACCAACCATCTCTTGGGGCCATTTTTTTGGTCACTGTTACTATGTATTATTAACATTTACAGAACACATCCCAGATTTCAGGGTGGGGTTATTTGGGGCTTTACTACAAACCTGCCATTCGGTTCTATGAAATGCAACTAAAAGCAGGACAGCATCTAAAACTATCCCAAAAAATCCAGACAAGCACCCCATCCTGCCCCCCGAAAAAAGTTCAAATCTCATATCTCCAGATAGGAAATGAAAGGCTAATATCACAGCCATGACAGAAACGTTTTATGCAAATCAGTAAGTACATAAGTGATCATTTGGGGCAATGGCCAGAAAGGTCATACTGAAAACATGTGGAACTGGTAGAAGGAAATGACAGGCGTTGGACTGAGGGATGGGGAACAGGAATCAGGGGGAGAGGGCAAAAATGGAGGCATGGTGCTTCAAAAATGTTTGTTCACATGAAAGATGAGGCAAAGCAGTAAGTCATGGCGCCATGCATGGATGGAGAATAGGTGGGTCTCATATGCATGGGTGGAGAAGAGGCAGCTCTCAGGGTGGAGCTGGTGTGTGCTGAGGTGAACTGATCAGATCCATGTTTTAGGCTGCCTTTCTCAGTGTGCCTACATGGACACATTTGCTCTGGTGGAGACCAGCAAGTCACTGAATCTACATGTGTAGTTTAAGGTGACATGCCACCTAACATTGTACTACACAGTCACAGACTCTCCCCTGGGCTTGCATGTGAGGAGGACTTTTTCTGGCGCTAATCAAAACAAGAATATTGAGATGACACTCGTAGGACTTGGTGACTCGAGAACCAATTTGGAGGATGGAAAACAGGCCCAGGAAAACTCAGGAAAGAAATTCAGACAGCATATAAATGGGAAGTATTAAATGGCAAACCAGAGTGACATGAACAAGATTGAAATTTGGTTGAAAAGTGAAAAATTCCATTAAATGGGTTATTTGGCATCATGTAGATTTTCGTAGATTAAAATTTGGACTGAAAATTGAGATCAGTTTGCCTTTTTATAACTACTGTGTCCATTGAAGTAGGTTGTCATTGTAGTCGGAATCTAAACTGGTTGGTTAGCTTAGGCTGAGCTACCTGCTGCAGAAAACAGTAGCAAGGTAAAAATCATCTTCAGAGCCCTCACATCAGCATTTAATTATCGGAGACCTAATCAAACAAAAGCTGCCATTCTCAGTTCTTACATAGCTTCATCTCTGTAAAGAAGAAAGCACAGTCCTCTTTGGTGTAGGCAGAAAGACTTCATTCAAACCTAGTGAACTCCTGAGGTTGGCTGTCCAGTCTTTCTCCTTCTCTCCCTTGCCTGTTGGCTCTTGGCTATTCACTGCTCACTACCACATATCACTAAAATGAAGAGAAAACACTAAACCTTTACAATGTAAAGAACCCTTATAAAGTCCAGGAGAGCTGAAACTATCTGTTAAATGTGAGATTGGGTATGCTGTGTGGTATTTAGTTATCTAGACTAGTGTTCTCTCTCTCTCTCTCTAAGAATAATGAGGGCAAGTAAAATTATGTATATAAATACTATGGCTTTGAAGAAAATAAAAGTATCTCAATATTTTGCTTCTGTGGATATTACAATTCATAGTCATCAGGAAGAATATTAAAATAATCTCATATCACTGCAGCCAGAAAGTATTAATCACAATACTAAAAGAGTCTGATCCAAGGGTAGGCCCCAGAGCATATCACCATAATAAACCCTTGCATTTTAGTGGTGCATGCATGTTGCAAGGTGTTTTCACATATAGAATCTTGTAACTCAAATGACCCATTTAATTATAGAAGAAAAAAAAAACAGAAAAGGCAGGCACTTAAAAGAGGACTGAGGCTGTACTACTGGTTTGATAAGGTAGTACACATACAAAACGTGGTAACAAAGTTTAGAAAATGCAGAGTGATCATGTTTAGAATAGACATGTCATGGCAGTCATTTCTTACTTTAAAATTGAGGTTAGATGCAGTTCCATGAGCATGGGGGTGTGCGGCTGCAACCTGGTGACCCTGCTGGCTAAAACACAGAACTCATATTCCCAAACCTACTGGCAGATCATGATGTCACTAAGCTGACAATTTTTATCACTATTAGTATTACTATAAATATTCCCTCATTTGGGGTGTACTTTGTAGTTTATACAACAGAGAATATTGATAATCTGCTGTGTGTTTTCTTTTTTATTTGCATCATGAAACCACAGTTCCATTCCCTCCTCCCCAGATCAATAACCTAATAGCTGGAATCTGGGTCTTAGAACAAGAGTTGGGCCAGCCTCAACGGAAGAGCGTGTCACTCTAGAACACTTGGGAAGTTTAAATAGACTTACTAATTACCTTAGGTGGTTTTGAAAAATTATCTGAACCAAAGAACAAGAGAGAAAATCTATTCTTTAGCGAGGGAGCAGAGTGGACACACATAAAGTAGCATTTGCTAATCCGAGAGGTAGAATGAGAAGAAAAAGCTTGACCCACCAGTGTCCCAGTTGCTGATGTTATGGGGGGCGCTAGACTGATGCTCCAGCTGCCGCTTCATTAACTGGCTCATTGTCAGAACTCCCAGGGATCCCCTTTTCATCTGCCTATACTGAGCTAGATGGAGGAAATTAGGAGATGATTATAATAATAAATTTTCACAGCACACAAAGGCTCCACACATCCATATAGAATTGTAATTGACCCTTCATTTGCTATTCATAATTTTTGGTAAATTGTATGCTTCTGTTCAAATGAAAAACTAAGGTACTCTGCTGTTCTGGATACCTTGCTTCACATAGTGAAGATGGTAACAGTGTCCATCAGCACTGATTTGTCACCTGTAAATATTTATCCCAGTTATAATTGAATGAAATATGACTATCTTCATCTACTTTTAAAATGATATACTCTGCCATGTTTCAAAAAGGATTTAAGACAAATAACAAATTTAAATGTATGGCTTAACTTTCTTTAACAGAGCTTGTGCATACATTATTTCCATCTTCCTCATAGCCCCATGAGGTCCTTGTGTATGTGTGCGTGTGTACACGATGTGTGTGTGTGTGCGTGTATATTTTAGGGTAGGATGACATATACCAACTCCAATTTTTAGAAAGAGAAATTGAAGCAAATGAAATCATATGACTTGGAACCAGTCAGCAACTGAGGTGGTCCTAAAACCAAAACATACCAACTCCAAAGTCAATGCTGTTTTCAATCTCCATGTGAGCCTCTGCCTACTGTTTGAAAAATGTGAATCAAACAACATTCCACAAGTATATTCTAGTAGACATCTTTGTTTTTAAAAAGTGGTAACATTTTTATCCTGTAAGTTAAGCATTGAAACATATCCCATCAGTGAAATGTCAAGTTATTAGCATTTCCAAACCAGAAAACAATGAAAAACACTTTTGCCAGTAGATTGCTGAGTTGGAAAGCAGTTGCCTCTGGTCCTATTCCCAGCAGTCCGACCAATCCCTACCAACTAGCCCAGTGAGAGAGGCAGAGCATCATGGATGCAACTTTTCTACATGACCCCAAATACCTTGTATATTTGACAACTTGTGGTTATTCTCTGTGTTATAAGAACAATTTCAGAAACTGAAGCTATCAACTACATGCCCTAGAAAGGGATGGTAGAGACCGGGATGACCACATGGCCCCTGGAAACTCTTCAATGTTATACACACGTTTCACAATCATGGCACCAAGGTGGCAACTTGGTGTGATGTGAAATCAATTATAACATTATTTTTAATGTAACTAGCATGCTGTTTGATTAATGGTGGTCACAACATGTTTAGCTACAAAATAACCAGCTGATAAACTGATCAAAAGGGAAGGATGTGATGGGAATTCTTGTGTCTTAAAGTCAATATTAACCAAATTCATGGAAATGACTGCTCATCCCAATACTAAACATCTCTGGTTTTTGTCGCCGATTGGTAAAACTTACAGTGTTGACTCACTTGAAAAGCACAGCTTTAAGTAAAATTCAAAAGCAGAATTCTTTTTGAAGATGTAACAAATTTAAAAATTAGCAGCATCTAGAAGACTCAATCAAAGGAAAATTTTAAACCTCTGATGATTGAATAATTTCTTCAATTCTCAGGTGTTTTTAAAGACAGCAGAATTCCCTGAGAATAAAACTCTTAATGTTTAGCTCAGTGTATAAGGTACCAGGCATGATGCCTCCAAGAACACACCACCAAGAGCTATAGAATGCACGCTTTTAATGGCAAGGAGGAGTAAGGTGGAAATCTAATGAAGTGCTAAGCTAAATCCAAAGTCTAGATCAATCATGACTTTGGGATCATGAAACATTTGTAATTTGTAAATTCATTTTATGGTATATTTAACTAGCATTTGAGTCCTACTGAGCTAATAATCCTATTTCAAATTATACTCTAATTCACTATCTTTTCATTTCTTGTTTTTGTTTTTGTTTTTGTTTTTGAGACAGGGTGCACAGGCTGGAGTGGAGTGGCATGATCACAGCTCACTGCAGCCTCCATCTCCCATGCTCGAGTGATCCTCCCACTTTACCTTCCCCAGTAGCTGGGACTACAGGTGCGCACCACCACGCCTGGCTAATTTTTAATTTTTTTATAGAGACTGGGGCCTCACTATGTTACCCAGGCTGGTCTCGAATTCCTGGGCTCAAGTGATCCTCCTGCCTCAGCTTCCCAAGTGCTGGGATTACAGGCGTGAGCCACCACACCCAGCCCACTTTTATTAAAGATTACTCATACAAATTAGGAAAAGATACACTTTTATGATTTTAGTATGTGGTCATAAAATTGGCATTTTATCATGTGATCAAACAGATTTTTGTAATAAAAGAAGAATAATTAGATTCAGGACTAGCCATTCTTCTTTGCTACCAAAAGGGCAAATAACTGTCATTTGGAAACTATTTCTTAGAATTTCCATAATCCTTATTACAACTGAATTTGAATTATTTAAAGGAAGTACAGTATACTAAAAATGAACATGGGTTTGTAAGTCTAAAGGGCCTAGCATCAATTCCTGACCCTATCACTTAGTAGATATTTGACTTTAGGCAAGTCATTTAGCTTCTCTGGATCTTAATTACCTAATCTATAAAATGGGGCCAACAACATCTATCATGCATGTGTTGATGTAAGAATTGGATCAGACAACAATGTGTGTGAGCCACTTGGCACAGTGCCTGGCACATGATAGATGTTAAATAGATAGTAGCTATAATTACTATTATGACTGCAAACTCCTGGAGAACAAGTGGTGTTTTATTTATTCACTTTTGACCTCCAGTGCCAAGCACAGTGTCCGGCATCCAGCAGACACTTAGTAAATAGTTGCTGAATGAATGAATGAATGAACAATGAAGATGATGATGTTCCAAACTACCAGTCCAGTATTTAAGATCTTTATCTGTTTTTTCAGGATCATCAAAAGATGGTCAAATGAAAATTATTAAATAGCTTTTCAGGCAACATCCACATGGAACACAACATTTATCAGCACATATGACAAAGGTTTATACAAGTTGCATCTGTGTTCATATCTCTGATTCTTGGTAAGAATGTCTCATGCTAAAGTCTCATAATTAACCCCACCGAAACATGTGGACACAACTTATGGAACTTCAGTGGAACTCAAGCTCTCATGGACAAAATCTAGGACCCAGTGACAGAAGCTAGTTTCAAAATACTTGCCTCCTACAGGTCCTGTAAAATGTTGTGCCATTTCTACTCTCCAATCCAAAAGAGCTAAATTCAGTCATGACTTAGGGAATATGATATATCATACATTTATTTTACGATAACCTAGATCAAATTTTGTCAGTGATGGAGGTGATTCAAATTAAATAAAAGTGTTCCATGTAAAATTCCGCCATAGACAATGCTTTTCATGTGCCCCAAAACCCGTTCCGTGTTTTATGTTCAGGTTATACAATTTTTATTTTATTGGATAATGGAATTCAGTGATCATTCCTTAACAAATTAGGATACTTGGCCAGTCAGTAACCATAGTGATTTATCAAACACTAGAGATATGGATGAAAGTGGGTCATTCTACACCTCAGAGTCTCTGAGAACATACAACATACTGTCACCAAGGAAGCTGATGCAACATTAAAATATATATACAATACAAAGATTGGGAAAATTGAAAACAAGGCAGCAGTGTTCTAAAATAAATGTACAGATGAAATAATCAGCAGAGGAAATCTTACTTGATATTGAGGAATGGCTACTTGTTTCCGGCACACCTGCTTCTAATGTAGGGGCAGATGAAGATTCTCGTGGCATTTCCAAAGTTGAAAGTCCTTTAGTAGAAGGATCTACAAACAGAAATATTATTTAAAACTCAGGACACTGATTAAAAGCAAGTTCAAGAAGCTTTTCTGTATCTTTTCCCTCTTGCCTACTACAACCATTCAAATCTTTATACACTTTCCGGGCCTAATAATTACTTACATGGAATTACATACACACTGGTTACAATGTTCCAGGGACAGCTGATTCTATGTGACATTCTGCACCTATGCATCTGCCTTCTGGAGATTAATGATAGCAAAATTACAGAGCTAAAGCTCAGCTGCTTACAATGCATATCCCCAAACAAATTCCTTAACCTTTCTGTACTGAATTTCTTTTCATCTAAGATCTAAATATGCTTAATAGTTTATCCCTATCTCCTGTCTAGGTACTCCACCTTTGTCTGACAATTTCCTACTCATCATTTGCATCTCAATTTATATAGAAAATTCCTCCTTTAGGGAGGCTTCTACGACCTCTCTCCACAAAAATATACAAACAAAAATGCTGGATCAGGTACCCTTTTGATGTAATTACAGAGCACCTTGTCTTTAACCTTCTCCAGACTTACCACACTATAATCGAATTGTCTATTTCCTTGCCCATAACCTTCACTAACCCTTAAGTGATTTAGGAGCATGGACTGTACTCAACCCAAAATAAACATGCATGATTAATTCAGATTTTGTATTTTATTTGTTGAGCAAGAAACAGACTGTCATTGGCTCTCCTATTTGACAAATGTTGAATTTAAAGTGAAATATTTTCTGCATATAATATTGTCTTATTATATGGGAAACACTCTGTCCCGTATTATTCTAGGTAACTACAAATTATTTTTCAAAACCTGCTGAAAAGTTTACTGGCTTCTTTCCAAACTTGTTGCCGTCTTAGGCAGCACCACGCAGTGAATATACTGAGCATCTTGCTGGCTTGGAGTTACCACCACGGGCTTCCATGACTACACTGTACTAGAATTCAGGGATGTCAACCCTAAATGGCTTCAAGTTCTTAAGCTTAATAGTGTTTCTGTCTCATCCTTGCCATGGTGCCAATTGTTTTTTCTTGCCAGAGAGCAAACCTCATACATTCATACAAACATACAATTTAAGGAAACAAATGCCATTCTATTATTGGATGATCATTAAACTTGCTAAACTATAGAACAGATCCTAGGTGAGGGTCTGGGAGAAAGGTTTCTGAGCACTGATTTCAAAGCATCTATTTTTGATTCTCAGAGGTCTTTCAAGTAGGTATGGTTGCCAGATTAATAACCTCTTGACAACAAAAAAGCATAACTCTTGTAAAGTTTCCCAAACCCTTTTAATAAAGCATAAAATAATGACTAATGTTAAATTACTTTAGCCATTAAGATAGTAGAGATCAGCTATGATTTTTCTCTTAGGTATCCTCCCCAAACTACTAATCAAAAACATGCATAATTATCTCTCTTACCCTTACTGGCCTGCATTCTATGCAGGCTACAACTAACGCCTAATAACCTCACCAACAATGTTAGTGAAAAAGTTTAAAGCTAATTTTCAATGATTCTCTGAAAGACTATTAAGACTTTTAGAGTTTTGATATGCCTATTTGTGTGTGTGTGTATATGTGTGTGTGTGAGATGGAGTCTTGCTCTATTGCCCAGTCTAGAGTGCAGTGGCATGAACTCAGCTCAGTGCAACCTCCATCTCCTAGGTTCATGTGATTCTCCTGCCTCAGCCTTCCGAGTAGCTGGGATTACAGGCACCCACCACCATGCCTAGCTAATTTTTGTATTTTTAGTAGAGACGGGGTTTTACCACATTGGCCAGACTGGTCTCGAACTCCTGACCTCAGGTGATACACCCACCTTGGCCTCCCAAAATGCTGGGATTACAGGCATGAGCCACCATGCCTGGCCTTGGTATGCCTATTAAAATCCTTGGTGTATCTTTAATTTTAAAGAAACGTCTTACTGTAAGAAGGTTGGTAATAATCATTAGTGTACTAAGATTCTGTTAGCGAGGCAATCTTTCCTCAGCCCTCCATCATTTTATGAAAGCTTTTACTTGTATAAATTTAAGATAAATATCTGAATAGAGCTATCCACTTGGCTTAAAACATTTGCATTCTATTTTTTATAGTGATGGGCAGAAAATGTCAGGCTATCCTTTCATTCCTTCATCAGACATTTGCCAGCTCTCCGTTAGTCACTTGCGATACAATCAGTGAACAAACCAGACAAAATCTTTGCCTTCAGGAGCTTTGATTTTGGTGGGGAGAGACAGCCAATAATTAATATGCATAAAAGTGAATACATTATTGTATGTTGGAAGATCAATTCCCTGTAGGAGAGAAACAGAGAAGAGAAAGAGAGACATCAAGATACCAGGTAGGGGCTGGAGAGTGGGGCATAGCCCAGGGCAGTCCTTGCAGAGAACCTGGTGTTGGATCAAAGAATTAAAACAAGGGAAAGAATGAGCCAGACAGATATCTGGCAGTTCCAGGTTGAGGGAGCAATCAGTGGAAAGGCCCAAAGGTAAGGAATACAGAGAGGCGTGTTCAAGACCTGACAAGGGGTCACTGTGGCTAAGTAGCACTGTGGTGAGAATAGTGGGAATGCAGTGAGAGCCAATGAGGACTAGGACCACATAGGGCTTTGCAGGAATTTAAAGAACTTGAGCTTTTGCTATGAAAGAAATAGGGAGTCACTGGAAGGCTTTAAGCAGGGGAATGGTGTAATCTCCTATTTTAAAAGATCACTCCAGCTGTTGTGCTGAGAGGACATGAAGGTAACAGAAGTATAAGGTGGGAGACCAGTCAGGAGGCTCTAGCAGTTCATCTAGGTCAGAGATGTCAGTGGCTCAGGCCAGAGTGGAAACAGTGGAGGTAAGAAGAAGGTGCCACATTCTGCATGTGTTTTGAAGGTGGATTAAGTTTGCCAGATTAAATAGAAGATGCTCAGTTAAATGTTAATTTCAGATAAACAACAGATAATATTTTCGTATGAGTAAAAATAGTCCCATGCAATATCTGAGAGATGTGGCCCCAATTCTTCATATCTCCCTGAATCCATGCCTTTCACCATGTGACCTTAAAGTTCTACCACTAAAGAGGAAGAGTATATTTCCCCTCTTGACTTTGGTTCAGCCATGTGATTTGCTTTGGCTGACAGAATGTTTGCAAGAATAACATGGCCAGAGGCTTGGAAAGCGCCTGCGCAACACGGCTTGTTCTTTTGTGGCTCTGCCATCACCATGGGAATATTTCCAGGCTTCAAGGTCCTGGTCAAGGTCAGCAGGCATGAGAAGCAGAGCCTAGCCACCCAGCCTTGGCCAATCCCCAGGTGAGTCACAGACTCTCGAACTAAATAAATACTTGTTGTATGCTGCTGAGGTGTTTGCTACACAGCATTATTTCCACAATAGGTCACTGATGGTTGTCTTAGCATACAGACAATATGTAAAGGCTAAAACCAGATGAGACCATTGAGAGAGTGAGAGTTCATAGAGAAGATACTAGGATCAAGGACAGAGACCACAAGTCACTCTGTCATTAGGGAGATAGAGAGGAACCAAAGAGAATGACGGGGTGACCAACGGTGTCAAAGACTGCAGATATGTCAGCATCAGACCTCATGGATGACTGCTGACAGATTTAGCAGTGAAGGACACTGGTGACCTTGACAACTGCTCTTTGGGTGAAATAGTAGGAATGAAAGCTTCATAGGAATGATTTTTTTTAAGAGACAGGGTATCACCATGTTGTTCAGGCTGGAGTGCTGTGGCTATCCACAAGTGCAATCATAGCACACTACAGCCTCCAACTCCCAGGCTCAAGAGATCCTCCTGCCTCAGCCCCCCAAGTAGCTGGGACAACAGGTGTGTGCCCACCATGCCTGGCTTATGAACAGCTTTTAGAAATAACAGAATGGAAGAAAATTGGAGATAGTACAGAGTTGTCTCTTCCAAACTCGATACTAATGTTTGTCTCTTCCAAACTCTATACTAAAACATTTAAAATGATACGAAAAATTAAATGATACCAAAATTTAAAATGATACCAATAAACATTATGTGTTATTGTTTTCTTTTAATTCATTAGTATGTTTTAGTATAGAGTTTGGAAGAGACAACTCTAATAGAATTTGGAAGAGACAACTCTATTCCATCTCTTCCAAAATGTTTTGCTACAAGGAAAGGAATAAAATGGGCTAATAGTTGCGAGAACACAGATCAAGTGCTTTTGTTTGTTTAAGAAAGAGAAATAAGATTATGTTTGTAGGCTCAAATCAAGGGTCCTTTAGGAAAAAAAAATACTAAGGGAGGATACAGAAGGGAGAATTTTAGGGGCCTATATTCTTGAGTAAGTGAGAGAGATAGAATCGTGTCCACATGTGGAAAGGCTGGGTGTAGACAGGAATACAGACAGTTAACCTACTGCCCCAGCCAGGAAGTCCAGGTGTGTAGGTACAGAGGCTGGAAGGCGGGCAGGAGGCTGTGGAAAGTTCTTCTAATTATGTCAATTGGAAGACTTATTGAAAGTTCAGGGAGAAAAGTAGCTATGAAATAGTCATTTAGGAGACTGGAAATGTGAATGGACCAGGAAAATACATTATGATTGTCAGGTTGAAGGACCCAGTCGAGGTTCATGGCCATTAATTTAAAATGATACCAGCCAACATTATGTGTTTTTGTTTTTCTTTTTTTAAATTTTATTTTGCGTATGTGTAGTTGCACTTCATACAATTTCATTTGCAAAATCAGGCAGTGGGACAGATTTGGCCCATGTGCTATTGCTGACCAATCCTGGATCTATGCTTTCACTGGTCATGTTAAGGAATTCAAGCACGTTTCTTAATTTTCTTTTAATTTCTTGAACAATGCATTATGTGTTTTCACCCAGTCACATTCATCTGATAGGTGCAGGTACTGGTAGAGGGAGAGTTGGATTTAACACGAGTTGTGTTTAGCCAAGCAAATCTAAAAAGGGAAAAGCCCAAGAGGGTGCAGGCAGGGAGGGATTACATTGATAGCCTTGAGTTTAAGTTGAGTAAGGAGAAAAGACATGAAGTAGGGGAGGGACAGCAAAAAATACTTGGATCAATACACAATTGTCCAGGGAGAGAAGAAATGGTAATCAGAGAATGAAAGATATGAAACTGAGATCATGAAGAGGTTGCAGTTATTGACAAATAATATGGTCTATGATGTGACCATGGGTGTGAGCAGCTGAGCTAAGGAGGAGGATAAAAAAACAATCACTGGAGAAGATGCATTCAAGGAAACCAAGTGTCAGGAGTGTCCTCTACACTAATATTAAAATCCACAGGAATTAAGACAGGAATAATTTAGGAAAGAATAAGAAGGGCCACGAATCAAATTTGTCAACATGTGAGGAAGAGTCAGCGTTTGTGATGATGCAGCAATGCAAGTAGTGGGTGCTGTGGTCTGAGGGTATGCAGCTCAGAGAGGGGGTTTCTAGAGACAAGAAGGGAAGGGTCTGAAAGGGGCAGTGAGGAGCAAGGAAGATGCTGCCCCTGGCCAAGTCCAGTGACATGGGCTGTAGGGAAAGCAATGTCTTTGGGGAGAGCTGGGCTTCCATTAGACTCAGAAGGCAACGGAAATAGAGGAGAATGTGTGTGAGGGATTTTGCTCTTGAAGGATCATGAATTTCCTAGGACACAGGGGAAGGGTGTCAGGAGTCAGGATAATGAAGGAGCAAGCTTCAGAACAGAAGGTATGCAAGGCCTTGTGGAGCTCTGAGTGAGGGATATGAAGGATAACCCAGTACTCTAGGGACGGACATAAACAGAGTGAAGTGCACAGTGAGATTAGTCCTGGACTCCTGGCAGTTAGCAGGGGCAAAGCTGTGCGTTTGGGAGGGTTTGGAGGGGCAAGTGTCTGGGCCTCCCTCACTCCTGATGATGGAGACAGGAAAGTCTGGGGACGCCTGGGTCATGCTCTGAGCACACGGGACTGCTTCCCATGCCCAGCACGGAGGGGCAGAAGAGATCAGATCAGAGTCAGTGGGAGGCAAAGCCCTATGGAGACATACAATTATGATGACAGTAAAATAAATATTATGCCACTTTAAAGACATGTTATAACTATCATGTATTTTTCCCTTGTTCTGTTAACAAATAATTTCCTCCCTGGTAGTCTGGGGAACAATCAAACATAAGGCTGAATAAAGAAGCCAACACAGTTGCACACACAAACCTGCACGCTAGAACCTACATGCAACCTACACATCACAGAGACTCACCCCGTGGACCTCAGCTTCGTATGCACCCGCCCTATAGATCTCTATCATTTCTAGGTCAATGCCCGCCTCCTTCCATATGCAGCCATTTTCCTGGCCCCAAACAATAAAAATGTGTCCCAGTTTCCCTGAAAGCCTTCTTAACTTCTTAAATTTTCTTGTTATGAACAAGGACCATTTTTTCCCTGCCTGGCTGGAGCATGACCCTTTCCCAATACGCCAATGTTCATTCAACAGACTTTTACAGAGCGTTTTTGAGGTAGACAGCTCTGTCCTATGAGCTAGAGGACAGCTAGAAACTTCTGGAAATGCCTGGGGCAGATAAAAAAAGCCCAGTGCATTCCCTTAGAAGTTGCTTTTGTGTGGAATAGCGGGAAAACGTGACTGGAATCAGGCACTGCTTCTGTCTGGCCATGTGACCTGGTGCATCACCTCCTCTAAGCCTCGGTATCTTCCTGTATAATATGAGGGGCTAGGCTAGAGGTCTTTAAGACCTTCACCAGTTTTTAACATTCCACAGTCTATATATCTACTAAAATAATCATCTCTAGCCAATTCCATTTTTTCTAAAGTCCCATTAACTTTTTTATTTTATTTTATTTTATGTTTTTAGACGGAGTCTCACTCTGTCACTAGGCTGGAGTGCAGTGGCACGATCTCACCTCACTGCAACCTCCACCTCCCAGGTTCAAGCAATTCTCCTGCCTCAGCCTCCTGAGTAGCTGGGATGATAGGCGTGTGCCACCATGCCCAACTAATTTTTGTATTCTTAGTAGAGACGGCGTTTCACCATGTTGGCCAGGATGGTCTTGATCTCTTGATCTCGTGATCCGCCCGCCTCAGCCTCCCAAAATGCTGGGATTACAGGCATGAACCACTACGCCCAGCCCCGTTAACTTTTTTTTAAAAGATCTGAACTAAGAAACGAAGATGGGTTCTGATCAGTGTTGCAGTAACATTATAGAAGACTGTGTTATAGGATGAGGTGGATCATGGGCTTGCTTGCCATTTCTTTCAAGTTATCTTTCTTAGAAACAATGCCTCCAAGCAAACACAAGAAATGGCCCTGAGGCAGGAAATCCATGGGCTGTGATAACTTCATCACCAAGTGATGACTGTGGGTTAGGGTCTAGGCTGTAACTGGTATTTTTTGGTTTCTGATATTTGGTTAGTATCTACAATCAGCTGTATGCCCTGTAAATGATTATACAGTCAATTCTTAATCATTCTAGAGCACTCTTTGCTTTATTTTAGCCTTCACACTGGTTCCTTCTTTGGACTATATCATAGCTCACTAGTATTGCGCGAGAAAAAAAGAAAGCAAAGAGTTCAAGTTAATGACTTTTGCTGTTTGAGGAAGGCTGAGATGATACCTGGATTATCCTGATACGAATTAACCAATGCATCTCATTGCCAAGGGTGGTCAAGAATTGACTGCAGAGTTTAAAACAAAAACAGAAACATTTATGGAGCCAGTAGAACCACATCTGCATCCAACATTGTCCAGTAAACAGGAAGGATTCAGAGTGATTGCAAAGCCATTATAATGTCACACCCTGACATTATAAGAGTTTGAGTCTGATGCACATTCAGTGCTGGTACCCTACCAAACAAGATGCACAAACTTAAAGTTAAGGCTGGGAGAAAGAAGAGAGTCGAGCTTACCTGGATCTTTCTGTTCTCCCAGTTTGTCTAGAACGTTGAAGGAGATGTCGAGGTACTCTCTCTGGATAGCACTGACAGCAATCTTCCTCTGCTTCCTCTGCCTGGGAACAATCTGAATCTTAAATTCAGATTCCTCAGCTCCATCCTCTTCCACCTTCCTTTCAGGATTCTGTTCTGTATCAGATTCTGCACTGGTATCAGGCTTCTCACTTTCTGTAGGGTTCTCCCCATCTTCGGGAACTTTGAGGAGGACGGTTTTTGCCCCTGAACTTGGCATCAGCTCCCCAGGCTTCTCCCCCTCAGTGCCCGGGTCAGGGTGATCATCCAGTGACATCTCAGGGAGAGCAAACGACTTCTGAAGGAGGTCTCGTTTTTGCTTCAGCGTTAGTGGGCTACCGCAGGAGAACTCTGGCAGCTCCTCTGCCTTTGAGGATCCTTCAGCATCCATAGGGTCTTCCAGAGTGATGAGGGCAGAGTCTGTGTTCCCTGCTGACTGATTATTTCCTGAGTCCTTAGAAGAAAAGTCTTTGGAACAATCCTCCACACTTACTTGTACAAGCGGAGTTGTGCTCAGGCTGAGGACGGAGGGATGACTGGGGACGGAGGGAGAAGAGGCAGCATTTTTACCAGACGGGCTGTCATTGCCTTGGTTCATTGTCTCCTCTTCTTCGTCACTCTCGACTATTCTGAGAGGGGGAAGAGGCTCAAATACAAGAGAGTCGCTGTCAGAGGTTGAGAGTATAGAGTGTTTTTCAGGCCCCGAGGTTGAATCTGAGGACAGATCTATCAGATCTAAATCCTCTTTAGGAGCAGGCTTTACCGGCGAGTCAACTTTCACCTCGAACGTCTCCATACAGTTTAACCTAACCTCTGGTATGACAGGCCTTCGAGCGTCTGGAAACCCTTCCATAGCTGGGTTCTCGGGGATTTCACTATTGTCAGGCCTCGTAGCAGAGTTCTGTCTAGAACGTCCAGGGTCGTTTGGTCTTTGTGCAATATACGCAGCTTGGGTCGGAGGCTTCTCTATGTCACACCGATCTATGCACGACTTCCTACGATGTTCGTCTAATGTAAACAAAAGCGAGTCTGCATTCCCTATATCAAGAGATTTTTGTTTGAAAGAGCGTAGCTTTTTTTTCGGAATGCTTTCTTCTCTCACACAGTGGAGAAGGCTGTCTTGTAATGCACCCGTCTCTCTATATTCAGCCAGTTCTATTTCACCTGATCAAAACAGAAAAAGCTAGTACTATTTTACTTGGAGATTTCACCATTTTTTTCCCCTCATCCTTGGGCATACAATTGGCATAAATCATCATCACAATCCCAGCTCCACCAGGAGGGAAAACGAACTTTCTGGCCAAGTTTTTGTAAGGTTTGTTCTAATTTCAAAAACTGGAAAATTTACGAATGAAAGAAACCAAAACGGCAGTTTAAGATCTGATTTCCAAAATCGGGCTTCGGGATAATTCCTCAGCTCTGTTCATTTGTGCATAGGAAAGGGGATCATTTTTTGGCTGAGGCAGATCTAGGAAACTGTGTTCAAATCGTGTGGAAGAGAAGCAAACATTTTGCAACAAATCAAATCAAGCAATGGCTCTCAAAGACGATCATGACATTAATGATGTATCTGTCGATTCACGTATATATATAAATGTGTATATATATATACTGTTTGTGCATACATATATATAAATCAACGGTATTAAAATGTGTAGTAACATAATAAAATTAAGATTTCACCCCAAACAAACGGTAGAGTACAACATTTCTGCATAAAATTACTAAGAGAAAAAATTCATACTTCTCTGAACATTCATCTCAACCGGCTGATATTTCACCATTTTGCTGCCGCCTATTCTTTTCAATCTTGCAAAAAAAGTTTGAGACTCTTTATTGCAGGGTCCAGTAGGTGTATCATGAATATCAGATTCATCAAAAACACTATCTTCTTCTAATTGGGGAGAGAAAGTCAAAATTACACTTAAGAGGTTATTCTCTCTTAGGCTGTGTCTACACAAGCATTTCAATGAAAGCATTATGGAACAAGGTCTGGGGTAGTTTCTGCACCAGCCCAAGTCTAGCCATGGGTTGGTATTTCATCCAGGCATCAAATTCTCCATCTACTGGATAGAGCAAGCTGTTACAAGATTGCCCATCACTTTTCACACGACAATTGGCAGCATTTTTAAAGAAAGGCTTCTTGAGAGTCCAATAGCGCCTTTTTGGGAAACTTTTCCAGTGCGCTTAACACCAGATGACACATAGATGTCAGCTACTTTTTCCAGGAGCCTGTGACACGGCTTGGACTTGTCTGCTTTGCGTGGATTTTCAGGCTGATTTGGCAAAAGGAAATTAAACAAAATGAGTAGATCTTGGCCTTTCCAAAAAAGAAAAAAAAATCTGCCTTTCTGGGATTTGGTAACTGGCATAGACACAGCCTAACAGTACATGCACCTTATACGGTGTGAATGCAAAATACTGTACTCTACATTTGATAATGAGACACGCAACACACAGAAAAAGCTTAGAAAAGCCACTTGTCATCTCAAAAGCTCCACGAATGATTATGGACTGAAAGAGTAAACAAAGGAAAAAGAAAACAGAAAACAACATTTCCTCCTATTAAAGTAAGACTCTTCTCTGAGGAGTTTACCACGTGTAACTATTATGGACCTCATGAATCCCAGAAAGAATCTTTGACACTTATGATCCCTAATCCTACATAAACAAATCGGTCACTTCGAGTGCCTGTTGAACTTTTTTCTACGTCCTCCCTTCTATACCCATGTGGCCATTTTTAAATCCAAGATAAACCCCAAAATATGTTAATGAGGAAAGAGTTGATATGTTGCAACCCATAAAGTTTACTTAACCAATTTTCTTCTTTCATCCTTTTGAAAGGCCAAAGCCACGTACAAAGTGGCAACAGAAATGGCTACTAAAATGCATTTAATGGCATCATAAATGGAGTTAACCTACTATTCAAGTTGAATATCACTGAACTCATAATGTTTGGCCTGTATTTACATCTACCTATATGACAAATGAGGCTCAGGTGCGATTATGATTATTCAAGGTTTTTTTCAGCATAAGGGCAGTATATGCATCAAGTTTGAAGGACCAACCCTGTTCTAATGCACAAAATTCTACAAGTAAATGAAACTTGAAGCAGTAAATTTTAGATGAAATAACCATACTAAACTTTTTAATTAAATAAAAATAAACGTTAATCAAAATGAATTTGTTTTTAAACCCAGTGAACTTCCACAAAGATGGGAATGCCTATCAAATTCCCATGTTTCTGGGGAAATGCAACACAATAATCTGTTTTATATCTCTATTTCCTCTTTGGAAAAATATCCTTCGAAAAATGCAGTTTTTCCAACCAATAGTTTTGTGACTTGCATTACGTAACTTTGAAACAATTTTCAAAATGCATTGAACAATCAAGACTGAAAGACCACAGGATGGTGCCTCCCATCCAGAAAGGTTCATCAGGGTTTGGCCCAAACACTAAGCCCACACTGAAAACATCCATAGCTTAACAGATCTCCCCAATTTCCCAGAGACTAAACCCTAAACTGGTAGACAAGATATTGTTTAGGAGGGATCTGAATGGTACCAGAACTTAAAGAACCTAGTTCTCGAGTTCCGTCTGTAGCCAAAACTTTCAGCAATAATAACAGTGGATCACTGCCTACAATTTATACTTTTGAGATATCTCCAGAGCAAGAGACTCTACTAACCTCATAAAGGGTCACTGAACACTTGGTTTTCTCCAAAGACTAGATTAAATGATGTCAATTTAAAATCTAGTCAACCGTGACTTGCACTAAAAACTAAAAATAGACACCCTGGTTCTTCGTGTCTCACCTGAAAACAGGCTGCAATTTTACTCTAGCTAAAGTTGCATTCTACTGCCTCCTTTTAGAAAAAGGTAGCAATAGAAAAAGTGTTGATAATGGAGACAGCTTACACCTATGCAGCAAAAATGTTTCATTTCCCTTGCCTTGAATCACTTTGTATTGAATTAAAAGTCTAGGAAAATGCACTTCAGCAAACTTAGACTCCATTGAAACTCTATGAGCGCAAAGATCAGGGGCAAACTAGAGACCTACAAAGACTGGCTCCACTGTGTGCCAACCAAGACTTATTTTATAGCCCAAAAACGAGATGCTTCTAATACGTAAATAAGGCTTACAAAGGCTCCCGATTCAAACAGCAGAAAATATTTTACGAAATACTATTTCTTAGGATATAGGCTTTGGAAGCATATCAATTATTCCTCTTGAATGCTCAATTTCAAAGTTAAAGCAGCAACATTCATGGAACGTTGGAAAATTAAGAAAGTGATTTTTTTTTCACTCCAGAATGATATCTGGGAACACTCCTCTATCTCCTAAGAAAACATTGTCCAGAAATCTATGATGTATTGAAGCTAGGTTTGGGATGGAATTTAGATATGTACCTTTTTCTTTTTCGCTGTATCTGCTTATGTTACTGTTGTCACTGTACAAAGGTCCTGCCGTGGCATGGGGCTTGCAGCTATGATACTGCGCATTGAGTGTATTGACTGTTATGTGAATCAGATGCAGCAGGATCTTGCTGATATCACAGTCTCGGTATGGATACTGCCCAATGAAACGAAGGAGAAAAAGATAAATGGTTATTTTAAAGGGTAGGCTTTTCCACCTGATCTTGCTGGATAGTTTTTGCAGTATCTCTTGGGGATAAATACATATATAAGAGAGAGAGAAGTAGAAACAAATTCTGCTCATGGCCTTATTTATTTGTTTAGTTAGAGACAGGGTCTCACTCTGTCGCCCAGGTTGGAGTGCAGTGACGTGACCATAGCTCACTGCAGCCTCAACCTACCAGGCTCAGATGATCCTCCCACCTCAGCCTCCCAAGTAGGTGAGACCAGGCACATGCAATCATGCTTGGCTAATTTTTTGTAGAGATGGGATTTCACCATGTTGCTCAGGCTGGGCTCGAACTCCTGGAGTCAGGCAACCCACCCACCTTGGCCTCCCATAAGTGCTGGGATTACAGGAGTGAGCCACCACGCCCTCCCCCGTGGCCTTATTTTTACAAGGGACCATATTCCTTTCCTCCTTCACCAAACCACTGACAGCAATGCATGCCAGTTCACAGTTACATTTCTTTTCAAGAAAATTATCTGGCATAAACATTTAGTGGACGAATACAATTTCAGGTATCTTTTGTTTTCTGAAATAATAATTAATACTTAGATAAAATACAAGACTGAGTATAAACAGATGTTCTTGATCAATAGCCTACCATTTATCATTCTCTGTTTTAAACATTTTTAGAGCATATATTGACAGGGCCTCCCATTTCTATTTTCTTTTTTTTTTTTTTTTGAGACGGAGTCTTGCTCTGTCTCCCAGGCGGGAGTGCAATGGCGCGATCTCGGCTCACTGCAAGCTCCGCCTCCCAGGTTCATGCCATTCTCCTGCCTCAGCCTCCCGAGTAGCTGGGACTACAGGCGCCTGCCAACACGTCCGGCTAATTTTTTGTATTTTTAGTAGAGATGGGGTTTCACTGTGTTAGCCAGGATGGTCTCGATCTCCTGACCTCGTGATCCGCCCGCCTCGGGCTCCCAAAGTGCTGGGATTACAGGCTTGAGCCACCGCGCCCGGCCCCCATTTCTATTTTCATTTCAATAGCTCTTTGGTTCTTAACAGTAATTGTATATCCTGATCTTCCTTCTGAAGGTCAAACTTTTATTCTACAAAATTTTCAACTAAAGACTCAGGTGTTCTCCTAATGCTATATGCTCTCTAAGAGAACCATTGCATCCAAAACAGCAGCGACCACCCAGCTCACCTTGTAAAGGATGACAAGCAAGGCCTTCAACCACATCTGCCGGATGTGAGGCTTTAGGGACCAGAGGGAGCAACGAGGCGGCTGTTGGAAATAATGCCGGAGTTGAGGACAAGAGCAGTATTTGAGCACCTGAACCACTAAGGGGAGAAGGTGTTTTCCCAAGTTAATGTTATAGTCCATAACCTGAAATAGAAAAAATATTAATAACTGATGGAAAACTACAAAGAACACTCAGAAGTCAAAAGGAAAAATCTGAGCCATCCCAGTGGTTAAAATTTTTAACAGGCAAAAATATTTAACAGGCATCCCACAGAACATTAAAAGTAATGGGTAGTAGGCAAGAAGGAGGAAAAGTCCAACCTCACAAAAAATTTTTGAAACTCGTAAATGAAAATAGTTTTAATCTAATTAATTGTTTGTTTCAGTGCCTATTGAAAATAAAATTTTGTCCATTCAACTATTAACCAGAGTTAAAGTAGACAATGAAGAAACCTAGTATTGGTAACTACCTGCAGAAATAGGAATTCCTAGACAACCAGCAATACTTGGTTCAATCTGAACCAAGTATTATACCAACCAAACTTGATACAATCTTTCAGGAGAACTATCTAGCAATATATATTCAGGAATAAGAAAAAGCACATGCCAGGTGCAGTGGCTCATGCCTGCAATCCCAGCACTTTGGGAGGCTGAGGCAGATAGATTGCTTAAACCCAAGAGTATGAGACCAGTTCGGGCAACATGGCGAAACCCTGTCTCTACCAAAAATACAATAAGTTAATTCGGTGTGGTGGCACACACCTATAGTCCTAGTTACTCGGGAGGCTGAGCTGGAAGGATCCTCTGAGCCTGAGAGGTCGAGGCTGCAGTGAGCCATAATCACACCACTGCACTCCAGCCTGGGCTACCAGAGTGAGACCCTGCCTCAAAAAAAAAAAAAAAAAAGCGGGGGAAAAAGAAAGAAAGAAAAAGCACATACCCTCTAACACAGCCATTAAATATATCCCAAGGAAATAATCAGACAAGTGTTCCAAAATGTACATATAAAGAAATTCAACATGGCTTTGTTTATAGTCACCCCAAAGTGAAAACCTCAATATTCAATAATATGGGATTAGATAAACAAAATACTGTTTGTATAACTACAGAATACTATGTAGCCATTACACAGAATATGATACAAATTTATTTACATGACATAAACTTCATAATAAATTTTAGGTTTAAAAAGGTTGCACCAAAATCTCAGAAATCACCACTAAAGAACATAACCATGTAAGCAAACACCACCTGTTCGCCAAACACCCATTGAAATAAAAAAATTTTTTAAAGGTGGCACATATATCAGTATGTATAATATGAACCTATTATTGTAAAAATGTGCGGACATACATATGTGAGTATGAAATTATGTATGTGTATAAATTTGGAGGGAGTAATATATGCCAAAATGTTAGAAAGTTATTTTTGACACGGGTTTTCTGGAGTTATACAAACCCCATATAAAAATTTAATTTTTAATTTTTAGCTTATATTTCTTTTTTTTTTTTTTTTTTTTGAGATGGAGTCTCGCTCTGTCACCCAGGCTAGAGTTTAGTGGTGCAATCTTGGCTCACTGCAACCTCTACCTCCTAGGTTCCAGTGATTCTCCTGCCTCAGCCTCCCACGTAGTAGGGACTATAGGCACGTGCCACCACGCCCAGCTAATTTTTGTATTTTTAGTAGAGACAGGATTTCACCATATTGGCCAGGCAGGTTTCGAACTCCTGACCTCGTGATCCTCCCACCTCGGCCTACCAAAGTGCTAGGATTACAGGCATGAGCCACCATGCCCGGCCTTGATTTTAGATTATATTTCTAAAGTAGACATGCATAATGTGGATTTAGAGGGTGGGGAGAAGAGGGAGGAAGGGTTTGGTATCCAAAATAGTGACAGCTGAGAAAAAGCGGTGATCCATCCAGTTATCAGCGTCAGCACAGGACGACTACATGCACATTGCTTATCGTTGTTCATTATATTACAATCTATTTGAGCTAATTGACAATAACAGCAATCATCTATTGAGTTCCTACCATGAGACAGGCATTGATCAAGGTGCTTTGCAATATGTTTTCTCTAATCTATCAAAAAAGGAAATCTGTGTTACCAATAAGCAAGCAAGCAGAGAGTGCCTAAGCCCTAGCAGCTAATAACAGAGGTGGAGCTGAAATTCATATGCGCATCTCTCTAGCCCCAAGTCCTCTATCTTTGCAGATTGGTGCAGCTGTTCTGGAGAGTGAGATTTGTAGCAATGACCAAATTAGGCATACATTTACCCTACGACCCAGCAATTCTTCTGGATCCATCTCCCTAAGGAATTCTCACATTGGTTGATACGGTGCATATACAAAGATGCTTATCACTGAACTGTTTGGGGTAGTGAGGCATTGGGAGCAATATGAGTCCATCACTAGGGGAATGGATGAGTAAAGTATGGTGTCTGTCCACCATGGCATGCAATATAGCAGTTAGAAGTAGCAGACACACATGGAAAAGCCAGTGATGATGGTGTGGCATAAAGTTAAGTTGTATGATTAATTCAACTCTCTCCACCTGAAGCCAAAAAAGGAAGAGGATTTTTTTTTTTTTTTTTTTTTTTTTAACCACAGAAACAGTGGCCGGGCGCGGTGGCTCATGCCTGTAATTCCAGCACTTTGGGAGGCCGAGGTGGGTGGATCACTTGAGGCCAGGAGTTCAAGACCAGCCTGACCAACATGGTGAAACCTTGTCTCTATTAAAAATACAAAAAAATTAGCTGGGCGTGGTGGTGGGTGCCTGTGATCCCAGCCACTCCGGAGGCTGAGGCAGGAGAATGGCCTGAACCCAGGAGGCGGAGCTTGCAGTGAGCCGAGATTGCACCACTGCACTCCAGCCTGGCGACACAGCGAGACTCCATCTCAAAATAAATAAATAAATAAATAAATAAATAAATAAATATAAAACCACACAAACAAAAAAGCCTATACTCTCTTATTGTTTAATGGGTACAGAGTTTCAGTTTAGGATGATAAAAAGTTCTGAGGATGGACAGTGGTGATGGCTACACAACATAAAATTACTCAATGCCACTGAACTGTACACTTAAAACTGTTAAAATGGCAAATTGTACGTATATTTTACAAAAGAAAAAATCTCCCACACTCCCTTGATGATACCAGGCTACCAATTCTTTTTTTTTTTTTTTACTGTGCATGAAAATGTTTGATAAAATGGCAATTTTAATAGATAAATGTAAATTTGAGTGTGTAACACCAAATGGAAAGTAGCTGAAACACACAGAGAAAACAAGGCTTTACGTAGCTCCAAACTTAGCTGTTTTACACCAAACAAAGTATTGGAACATGTGAATATTAGAACCTCCTTCTAACTGGAAAGATTTCTTCAGTAAGATACAATAGAAATTAATACAAACTAAAATTATAATTTCTAACATAGAATTAACAAACCAAATTTAAGTATTTTTAGTTAGCAATTGAAAAAAAATAAGCACAGTGATCTAGAAGCCAAATATACTGGCCGGGCGTGGTGGCTCACGCCTGTAATCCCAGCACTTTGGGAGGCCAAGGCAGGTGGATCACAAGGTCAGGAGATTGAGACCATCGTGGCTAACACGATGAAACCCCATCTCTACTAAAAATACAAAAAATTAGCCGGGCCTGGTGGTGGGTGCCTGTAGTCCCAGCTACTTGGGAGGCTGAGGCAGGAGAATGGCGTGAACCCAGGAAGCGGAGCTTGCAGTGAGCTGAGATCACGCCACTGCACTCCAGCCTGAGCAAAGGAGCAAGACTCCATCTCAAAAAAAAAACAGAAACCAAATATAGTAAAATGATTATGTAACTGTCATATCAAGGTACAGACACTCTTCATATGCTACAAGGTTAGCATCTTTCTCTCTCTCTCTCTCTCTCACACACATACACACACACACACACACACACACACACACACACAGTCTCTCTCTCTCTCATACTCTGTCTCACTATTCCTCAGCCAGGCTCCCAATTCTTACTAATGTTCACATGCCCCTCCACATACTCCTGCATAATACCAAGCAATTTGTACAAACCTTTATGCTGAACCAGTGTTGGCTACATGGTATGTAATGCCTTGTTTCTACTAAAAGTATAAGGGTGTGACTTCTGAAAGCTGTTATTACACTTACTTGGGCAATTCCTGCAATGAATGCATTAAAGCAAGTTGACAGGCGCATTTTTTGAGGTGCAATCATGAAGCAACCTTCCTGCTGGTCATAGCCGAGTAAGACGTACAGGTGTCGCTTGACCGTGTTGAAGGCCTTTGCACTGCTGATGTCTGACTCAGCGCTGCTTTCATCCTTGGCCATGAACTTCATGAGCACTGTAATCAGCTGGTGAACTGTCTGGTGGTCGATCCCAGCATCTTCTGGGAGCAGGTCCTTGATGGTGTTGTCATTCTCCGGAGATTGTTGTCCTGTCAGTAGAAGAAAGGCTGTCAGTGGGTGGCTCACTCACAAGTGAAGTGACACTAAAATCTCTCTTAGATATTGATAAAGCACCCTTGTTTCTGCTTCTACAAAACTTTCTGCTCCAGACAGACTTTAAGAAACTTAAAAGCACAATATGGCCTAGTAGGCAGAGCCCTAGTCCGGTGAAAGTTATTGTATTCATCAACAACCAAGTAATCTGAGAGAATTAAGGGAACGGGAATAAAAATAGGGTGCTATGAAGCAATATTATCCTGAAACAGCAAGACAAATGCCTACATAAATTTTGCATTTAGCAAATTTTTTAATATGTTGGCAAAGTTTTATCCTCGGTGATAAAGGAAGTTTCCCTTTGTAAAGTTTCCAGCTTTGTAAAATAAGCATGTAAGAATAACTACAAAACGTTATAGTCTAAAATCCACTGAGGGCAAAACCACTGGGTTATTTTGTTTAAATTATTATCTCGATTTAGTTATGTTCATGAATCAGCTAGTGCAAAAAAAATATATTTTCCAAACCCTGAGATATTAGCAATAGGTACTCTTTAAATGAAATAGTCAAAATTATAAATAGCAAATTATAAGCCCTGCTGTATGTCATGAGAAACATACAAGGAAGGGAGAAGACACAAACAGGAAGAGAGTGAAGCATGAACTTTTAAAAACAGAAAAACACCACATGAAGGTGAGCAGAAAGTTCACATGGAAAGAAAAAATACCTTCGCCCTTGGCCTCCTCTTAACCTAGTAAATAACAGCATCTGAGCAGCTCCCTGACATTGACTTTCTCTGTTATTTTTCAAGTCAGAAATTACCCTGTCTCTCTTTGTTCTTCTGCCTCTTCTTATCATGTTTGGTTCAGGACTTTGGGAGAAGGAAGGCAGATATTTGCTCTTCTATATTTACGGTTTGGGGATTATTCAAAATACTCGTCCTTTTTTTAAAAAATAAGCAACATTAGAATTTCTAAATTGAAAACAAAGATTTTGTCTGGTGGGTTAGATCAGCACACTGGCATTCTCATCTCTCATTCTGCAAGGAAACGTTCTACTAGATGATGACAAGCTTTGGTTACAAACCATTATAAACCAAGCCTTGGTTACACCCATTATAATTATGGTATAAAGGATGCAACAAAGAGTTAGGTAGTAATTTATACCTATTAACTCCTCAGTTAATTTGGCAAAATCTCAGCTTCCAGGACACAGCCAAGAGAAGCAAGGCATAAGAAATGTTTCTGGGAATTGCAGAAATTTGCTATCTCAAGCCCAAATACTTTTTCTCTGGGATAGTAGTATGAAGGTCAAATTTGGAATTTACCAGTTCAGACCTGCACATAAGGTAACAAGCTTAGTTGTCAAGTTTCCCAGACAATCAGACGAATGTTGGTCTGTTCAAAAGTGAACTGCTGAGAAGGGATAGTTGACAGTTAAGTGAAGAGGCAGCAGAGGCAGCTTAGTGTAAGAGCCTCTAATACAGAGAAAACCATCTGACACACTTCAGTATGATTCCAGGACACTCACACTTTTCTGTCTCATAGAATCTGTTCATGAAGGAATGAATGTGTATGATGCACTTTAGAGAAACTTTTTATCAAAAAGTATTCAAATAAAACCTAAGAATTTGTTTATTACAGTGTTTCACATGCAGGGTGATCAATAAATTGTTAATATTATAATTACTTATTAGGCATGCATCAGAAAAAAAATCAATGTATGTGGAACACCCTATTTCAATGAGAGGCTGGAAAGGTGAAGCATCACAGCATGTGGTTAAATTAAATGTTCATAATATAGGATTTGACCAAATACAATACCTATGTAAATCCTTGTAAGGCAAAATAGAAAAAGTTTACAGGACTATTTTTTCAGCATTGAAAAATAGTTTACTCAGGCTGGGCACAGTGGCTCACACCTGTAATCCCAGCACTTTGGGAGGCTGAGGTGGGAGAATCATTTGAGCCCAGGAGTTTGAGACCAGCCTAGGCAACATGACAAGACCTGGTCTCTACAAAAAATACAAAAATTAGCTGGACATGGTAGTGCACACCTGTAGTCCCAGCTACTCGGGAGGCTGAGGCAGGAGGATCACTTGAGCTTGGGAAGTTGAAGCTGCAGTGAGCTGTGATCAGGCCACTCTACTCGAGCCTGGGCAACAAAGCAAGGCCTTGTCTCAAAAAAAAAAAAAAAAAAAAGAAAAAGAAAAATATTTACTCTAGATTTGTTTTTCCACTAGAGTATTACTTTACAACTAGAAGGCCATTATTGTTTTGGACATGTTTGGGCCAAGAATATGACAGGGTCCCCTGCAGGGTTCAATGTTATTATAGCAGCAAGTAATGGCTGTTACAATATAGCTTCAATCTTCAATTCCTTTTAGCTCTGGGGTGCAAGGTTGAAGAGAACATGTATCATTCAGTCCTGCTCAGCCACCTCATGTCCACACTGGCTCAACTCCAAAGTCCCAAAGTTAAAAATTGGAACCAGAGAGTGTTTGAGAGGAAGTTGCTCCTTTGTTTTATAGTGCTGAGAATCAAGGGACCTCAATACAGAAGAAAGGGAGCTTCCAGCAAGGCCCAACTGGGACCCTGCCCCTGTTTCCTTCCATCCCAATTCAAGTCTAGAAAATAGACCATCAGACTTCAGCTTAAATATTTAAAAACTCTTCTTCTCATTACAAGTGAGCATGTTTCTAAACAATGTGTAACCCTGAGTTTTCCCATTACATCATATTTTCCTGATGACTGTCATTTCATACATGCCCATCTCACTAGATCATTTTCACTGATCTTAAGTTTGCTGCTTTCCCTGAATAGCAAGTAATGAGTGATCTTTAACAACTGTACTGAAAAAAGGACGTTTATGGAAACTTTTGCATAAAAAAATTTTAATCTTTTTATTCTAATAATTTACCCCTCCAGTGTGGGCTTTGCAAATCTGCACTTTGTTTATTGCCTCTCTTTGAAATAGAGTAAGCTTGTGACTGGTGCACTCTTCATAAAGACAAGTTACCTTAATCAAATCCCTAAGAAAAATGAGTTGTGGATAAGCTGAAATATTCTCTATTGATAAAGACAATATTAATATTTTAACCTAGAAAAGGTATGAAATTTCCATTTCAAAACTAAATGCCTACAAGCATTTTCTCTAAGGAAAACAAAACGCTTAATAGTATTGAATTCTAGTCTGTGAAATTCCTATATCTGTCCTAACCATAGATATTTAACATGTTAAAGGGTCTGATTTTATATTTTCTACAAAGAGAAAATATATTTATAATTATAATTATGGAGGCAGAGCTATTCCTACCTTACCTTTAATGGGGACTGATTCCATGACAATCTGCCCACAGAGCTGTATAACTGATTGAAACTCCAAAGTGTAATACAACATTATTTATTCAGATGATTTGAAACCAGGCAGGATCAGGATCTGCTTTTCCAGACTTATCTCCTATTATTTCACCCGAAATGGTCAACGTTCTTACAAGCTGGGCTACTCGCGGGTCTCAGAATGGAGCCAACGTTTTTCCCTCTTTGCACCTTTGCTCATGGTGCTCTCTTCACCTTGCAAGGTGGTTCTCTACCCTCTCCCAACAATTTTGTGCTATAAACTGGTCCCCAAAAGCCATTCTTATTAGATATACCTAATATTCGTCTCAGCAATTGGATGTGATCCCTAAATTCTTTAAATTTCTAAAGACAAGAAAGGAGGGAAGACAGGAGAGAAAAAAAGAATGGAGGAAAATTCCTTTAGCATTTTCCTAACTCCCATGTGGCCAATGACAATTATGCAAGGCAGAACATTTTGTGTATTCATTTGCCTTAATACTCCAATAAGAACATAGGCTTCTTGAAGGCAAATGACATATTTTATCCATCTTTATATCCCTCACAGAATAGGGGCCAATGTCTGACATATGGTAGATACTTATTATACATAAATGTCTGTCAAAGTGCACTAAATTCAAATAAATATGTCAGAGCTTACATTCTGTATAAGAGAAAAATTGATAAAGTCCCAAAGCAGAAGGAATATTGGAACGTTTCTCTATATGAACTGACTCACTGACCCCTCTGCCAAACCAACAAGTGACAATTAGGTAGAGGAAGAAAGGATCCCTCCATGAGCTTACTCTGCACTTGGTCCAGGGAAGCCAATGAATAAGCACTATAAATGAGGTTCCATTCCATAGGCAGCTCTCACTACACTGCCTCGCTCATCTCCCTGCCTCCTTACCTCAGTTTTCCCTTGTGTGTGCACACATCCACAGCAGGGCTGGAAAGCTGGGGCAGTGGCTAACTTCATATCCTCCTATGCTCCCCATCCCTGCCATTTCTCCTTCCTATCCCACATCCTATTATCGTGTGTTTATGTCTCATCCACCAATCAAGCCTGGCTGAAAAGCCACCTGTCCATGAGACCTTCCCTGATGTCTCCAGCTGGTAGAAAGCTCCCCTCCCTTTGCATTTGACATGACTCATCCTATGTACTGTCACTTTCACTCAAGATGAGAGTTTACTGATGTTCATACTTAATATCCCTTACTTGGCCATAAGCAAGTTAAGAGTATAAAAATTTCCGAAGCATCTCTGTATTCTTCATATTTCCTAGTCCAGCAGGTGTAAAATAAATATTTGTTGAACAAGCATTTGTGGCACACATCTCTGATCCAAGCTACTCGGTAGGCTGAGGTGAGAGGATTCCTTGAGCCCAGAAGCTCAAGACCAGCCTGAGCAACAGAGCAAGACCCCATCTCAAAAAAAGTATTTGTAATGTTTGTTGAACAAAAATTGTCACTTCCCAAAAATATATCTTCAAACAAGAGTATTCCTATAAAAACAACTGTACTCTGACTTACTGGATCTTAATGGTCAATAGGCATTTTGCAAGTTAGTGAAGAAGTGAATTGTAAACCATCTGTAGAAAGAAAGAGCCCAAAGAAAAGTTATTTGGAATTCTAGGCTGGGACACCCAGGAGGCAGGAAAGGTCAATGCAAGAGTGCTTTATTGGTCCTAACTAGTACTGGGCACCTTCTCTTACAGATACAAATTCAGGCCAAGAGATCTCCAGGTTTCTCTGCAGGCTGAGGCAGAACTTGGAGTATGCAAGTCCCACGAGAGATGGGGATAGCTCTGGACCAATCTGGGGTCCTAACTGGCCAAGTCCTTTGGTCTGGACACTCATGGCCTTAAGCCACTCTGTAGCAGGCCTGAAAGCCCAGGCCAACTCCATAACCAGACTGGTGTCCTCATGTCCCACAGGGCAGAAATACCCTAAGACCAGTTCATCAAGAGGTAGTTGTGGTAGAAAGAAAGAAAGCCAAATCCCTTGGATGCCAGCATCGGTTCTGATCCTAACTAGTTAGTCATATGTGACCTTAAGCAATCACCGAAGCAGAATCACTTAATCCCTCACCACATCAGTTTTCCTGTAAGTAAAGAGATACTGCATATACAGGAAGGATTATCATTATTACATACCTATTATTAATTATGCATTCCAGGCGATGAGGAACCTGATATATAATTAAGCACCCTATGTTCACATGGGATTGATACCATTAGTTCAGTATTGTGCTTATATAACAACAGCTGCATTCTATTCAATTAATCTTCATCAGTATTCTAAATACATGAAGACAAAATTTCCTCGTTCTTACAGCACCAGTGAAAGTACTCCTTATGTCTAATCATACAAATTGTAGATTAGCAGTTAAAAAGATTGTGTATCCCATCAATTAGGAAGAAATGAAGGTGCTGAATTCCTACTGGCAGTTACACGCCTTGTTACAGAGCTCAGGACCTCTAGGCTTGAGACCCAGATCAGTCACCAACAAGCTTGTTCTTTTGTGAGAATCTCAGTTTCTTCCTCTATAAAATGAGACTGTTAACACATCGCTAATGTTTCAGCTATAAGATTCTATTAATTTTATTTAGATGCACAAAGCCTTTGATTTGAAAAGTCACAGAGGAATGTGACTCTCTGCAAACCTTGCAGAGTATACCTCCTATAGAAAACAGAATTTTCTATTCCATTTTCTGTGGTTACCATGTAAAGGTTAAGATCAGAGAGTCATAAATTCTAAGTCCACTGCCAAAAAGTTCAACCTAAACAGCAATTAAATTTAAATCTTGTTGTATAAAGGGGCATGTGCTTTATTTCAAGTCTAATCAATAAGAGGTCCGCAAAGAGGAGCTCATTACTTGGACCAAAAAAAGTAAGTTCGTTAAGTAGCAAGTTCTTCAGTTTCCACTTAATTACTGTCTTAAACCATTCTCCACAATCTTATGATAAATCTGGCATGTCCTTGCTTCCAAGTTAGAAACAGTCAGGGTCCAGTAAATAATAATGCAAAAATGGAACCCTACAGTAGTTTGAAATTGCCTTATAAGCTGAGCCAGCTATTTCCATATCTAAGCAAGTTTTGCTTATGATGGTGTCATGTAAATTACCTTTCCTGAAGTTTTAGCTTCATATTTTATTTAAACAATGCTGTTATCTGCCTCTTTTCCATCTGGCTACTTTTGGTGGAAAAATTAGATGCCTGAAGGTTTAAACTGCAAGAAACACATGTACATGTTTTCCCACAGAGATGTGAGGGGACTTCTTGGGTTGGATTGTTAAAATGGATAATTATTATGAAAGACTAGCTTCTCAGCTAAGCTTTAAGACAAAGAGACAAGCTAGAGTAAAATAAAGATAATTTATGAAACTAAGAACAATCACAAAAATGCCTCACTGAAGGGGAACTGCATGGATTTCATATTTCTAATAAAGCTTTGAATCAGAAGTTCTTATTTTTATTCTTTAAAAAAAAAATCACAGCACAGTAGCATACATGAGCGATGTGCAAGGCAAGGTAGAGGGACTCTACCAAATGTTTGCTATTCCTTTTTTCTCATCAATTTTAAAAGAGAATTGGCCACCATCTGCTGTCTGCCTGGATGATATCTGGGATTTTCTCTCTCCCCTCCCACTCCGGACTCCCTCTCTTTCAAAGTTCCTTTTTATAACACATAATGATCTTTAAAGTCTCCTTACTTGAAATTTTCCTTCTGAGAGTGTCTGTACCATTCTGAAACGTTTATCTTAAAACTAGTAGTCTTAGATAAAAACTCAAATGTTCTATAGCATGATACATAGGTGGGAGTTACCAAATTTGTTTTTGACTAATAAGCAGGTATTCAGAATCTTCACAATCTTCCCAGTGAGTCACGGCACCATTCGTGTGGAATCTCCTTGCCAATGCCCTCTTAGGCTACTTCATGATAAATTGTAATATATCACAGAACATCAAATGATCGTTAAACTGTATCATGCTATGGTCCTCCAAACAGAGGAAATTCTCCTTTCTCTGAGAAACAGAAATGCATGTAGAGTTGCAAAGAATCAGGAATGGCTAAGGGGATGAGCAGATGACAGTGGTTCAAATGTATAACCTTTTAAAATGTAAATGAAATGTATGGTTTTCCTATAGCAGATATATATGAACAAAATATTTCTATGTGTAAAGACACATACAAATATAAATACTATGGATAGCTCTAGTCATACTGGCTCTCTGGGGAAAGGTGCAGACTCAGGTGATATGATGCTTCTTACTGGACCAAAAGTTAATGGAATCAAAAGTCATCTGTTAATATCAAAATGGAAAGAATTGCCATATCAGGGGCTCAAACACTTGAACATCTGAGGTAAGACCCTTTTGAGCTTGCAAATCCTAAGTATATCACCCTGGTCCAGTTAGAGACACCGCATTCTCTACCTTGTCCACCTATGATAGACACTTCTACATGGCCCTTCAATGTCAGAAGTACCCACCTGGCGTCTGTTCGGGTGTCCCACCGAGAGCTGGAGCAGACTGCTCATGCCTGGTCAACCTCATAGCTTAAAAATCAACAACAACTCTATTTAAATAAGCATTACAGACAACTGGAGCCTAGAAAATATACTCAGTGCTAACTTTATTGGATAGTAGGGGCAGGTTTCATTTTTCTATTTGTAATTAACATCACATGAAAGTTGTTTATGTAACAAATGTTTTGCAGTTTTTATCTGAATCATAAGACCATCCTTCAATGTTACTTCATCTTCAAAATTGTCACGTGAATTAATGAACAAGAAATAACAATAAATACACTTTATATTCTAAACTGATCAGTTAGGATATAAATAGAGCTGGGAAACTCATATAAAATTTGTTATTTATTTAATCTAGGTATTGGTTTCTAGGATTTAAACAGTTTCACCTGGGGCCTAGCACTACCACTGGCTATTCTTAAATGATCACCTGTGATTATCTTTGCTCCCTGAAAAACTGGGTTATTGATTACTTAAAGAACTTTCATTCATACTTAACTCTCCCAAAGTTTAAAAGAACACATTTCCACAGCTTGTCATAAAATAGAGAAAATGTAATGAATAAAATCAAATCATATTTGTGATTATAAATGGTTATGTTATATAAGGCTGTCTTCTAATAAATGCCAATGAAAAACAGACCTTTCAACTTCTGACAGGATAAGAAATAGGTTTTGGGTCATTATTTTATTTACTTCACAGTGATTATTTAAAGATTAAATCATTTAATAAATTTTACAAGTTAGTAATATATTTAAACATATTCATTGGTATGGTGATTTAGTAATGATTTTTAATTATTTGTCCTTCATGAGTCATTACTAATCATTAGAGTTTATCTAGTCATTTGGTAATTTAAGGAAAATTTTATTCTCTTTAAAACTATAATATAAAGAAAGACCTTTTATAGAACAAGTATATATGGTCTTTTTTAAAATATTGGCAATGAAGCTTATTTTTTTTATAAATTATCTGGTGAAGATGAGCAGAAATTCAATTTCTCAGCCCGATATCTCTATTTCAAAAGCAACCATTATTATTGGTTTGTCTTAGGGGGCTTGTGTGGCTGCTTCTATCAGACATGAAAAAAAAAAATACATTCCAAATTTCAACTGTCCCTCCTTAGCCACGATAGGTCTTATTGTCTAAGTCTTATTCAGAAAGCTCTTAGGATACAAGGCTGGTGGTGCAAACTTTGGTGTCCTAGGACTTAGGAGCAAATGTTTCTTCTAAGCTGCATGCCAAGCATCAATGCATTTGCTGCCTTTTACATTTCAAAAACATCTACTGTTGGATCAGGGCTTTGCTACCCCAGCAAACTAGGAAAAGCAACCCTAGGCATTTATACCCCTGAGGTGATTCTCTAGGGAATCTGAAAGCCAAACTTATTGAACAAACTCAGTTTGCTAAACATGCTATACTCTCTGTGAACATTCAACAAGACAAGTCAGCCTCAGAAAGACATTAAACAGATTTAATGGAAAGACGAAAGAAGATACTCAACGAATTTTGGAGGTCAGGGTCTCAGGGAGGGAGAGTGCCCTCTTGGATTCCACAGGCCCTTTCACACTGTCCCTCAGGGAACGTACACTCTTCTGGCGGTTTCTTGCAAAGCGAGCTCTCTTGATCTTCCATAAGGCTGCATCGCTGAGGTTAGCAACATTGGTCCTCACAGCAGTGATGGCTTTGCAAAAGGAATTAAAGAGACTATCACTCTCCTTTACATAGGGCTTTGTAATCCACCTAGTCTAAAACAATCCATCTGTGTAGAGTTTCAATATTAAAATACATTTTTCATGGATATACATCTCCCTCTATGATGAGTCCTATATACAAAAATGACTATTGCCTATCATGATTTTTTTTCTGCTTAGACCACAAGATTAAATTATCTAATTTTGTTATCATTGGATAGTTGAGTGACGAAAGTCTTTTCTCCACCTATTCAGAGCTGTAGGTAACTGATTAATAACTAAGCAAGAGGCCAGGTGTGGTGGCTCATGCCTGTAATCCTAGCACTTTGGGAGGCCATGGTGGGAGGATCCCTTGAGGCCAGGAGTTTGAGACCAGCCTGGGCAATATAGCAAGACCCCCATCTCTACAAAAAAGGAAAAATTAGCCAGGTATGGTGGCTCACCCCCATAGTCCTAGCTACTCAGGAAGATTAGCTGGGAGGATTGCTTGAGCCCAAGAGTTGAAGGTTGCAGTGAGCTATGATGACACCTCTACACATCAGCCTGGGCAGCAGATTCAATGCAATTCCCATCAAAGTACCATCATCATTCTTCACAGAGCTACAAAAACAATTCTAAAATTCCTATGGAACCAAAAAAAGAGCCCACATAGCCAAAGCAAGACTAAGCAAAAAGAACTCATCTGGAGGCATCACATTACTGGAGTTTAAACTATACTACAAGGCTATAGTTACCAAAACAGCATGGTACTTGTATTAAAATAGGCTTGTAGACCAATGGAATGGAATAGAGAACCCAGAAACAAAGCTAAATACTTACAGCCAACTGATCTTCAACAAAGCAAATAAAAACATAAAGTGGGGAGAGGACACTGTATTCAACAAATGGTGCTGGGATAATTGGCAAGCCACATCTAGAAGAATGAAACTGGATACTCGTATCTCACCTTATACAAAAATCAACTCAAGGTGGATCAAAGGCTTAAATCTAAGATCTGAAACCATAAAAATTCTAGAAGACAACATTAGAAAAACTCTTCTAGACATTGGCTTAGGCAAAGAGTTCATGATCAAGTACCCAAAAGCAAATGCAACAAAAACAAAAATAAACAGATGGGGCCTAATTAAACTAAAAAGTTTCTGCACAGCAAACAAAATAATCCACAGAGTAAACAGACAACCGACTGAATCGGGAAAAATATTTGCAAACTGTGCATCTGACAGAGGACTAATATCCAGAATCTACAAGGAACCCAAACAAATCAGCAAAATAATAATAATAATAATCCCATCAAAAAGTAGGCAAAGGACATGAATAGACAATTCTCAAAAGAAGATATACAAACGGCCAACAAACATATGAAAAAATGCTCAACATCACTAATTATCAGGGAAATGCAAATTAAAACCACAATGAGATACCACCTTACTCCTGCAAGAATGCCATAATTTAAAAATCCAAAAATAATAGGTATTGGTGGGGATGTGGTAAAAAGGGAACACTTTTACACTGTTGGTAGGAGTGTAAATTGGTACAATCACTTTGGAAAACAGTATGGAGATTCCTTAAAGAACTAAAAGTGGATCTACCATTTGATCCAGCAATCCCACTACTGGGTATTTACCCAGAGGGAAGGAAGTCATTACAGGAAAAGACATTTGCACATGCATGTTTATAGCAGCACAATTCGCAATTGCAAAAATATGGAACCAGCCTAAATGCCCATTACTCAACAAGTGGATAAAGGAAATGTGGTATACATATGTACCGTGGAATACTACTTGGCCATTTAAAAGAATGAAATAGGCCGGGCGCGGTGGCTCACGCTTGTAATCCCAGCACTTTGGGAGGCCGAGGTGGGCGGATCACGAGGTCAGGAGATCGAGACCACGGTGAAACCCCGTCTCTACTAAAAATACAAAAAAATTAGCCAGGCGTAGTGGTGGGCGCCTGTAGTCCCAGCTACTCGGAGAGGCTGAGGCAGGAGAATGGCATGAACCCGGGAGGCGGAGCTTGCAGTGAGCCGAGAGCGCGCCACTGCACTCCAGCCTGGGCGACAGAACAAGACTCCGTCACAAAAAAAAAAAAAAAAAAAAAAAGAATGAAATAATGGCATTCACAGCAATCTGGATGGAGTTGGAGAACATTATTTTAAGTCAAGTAATGCAGAAGTGGAAAACCAAACATCGTATGTTCTCACTTATAAGTGGGAGCTAAGCTACGAGGATGCAAAGACATAAGAATGACAGAATGGAATTTGGGGACTTTGTGGGGAAGGGTGGGAGGGCGGTGAGGGATGAAAGACTACACACTGGGTACAATGTACAATGCTCAGGTGACGGGTGCACCAAAATCTCAGAAATTACCAATAAAGAACGTATCCATGTAACCAAAACCCACCTATGTCCCCAAAACTATTGTAATTTAGAAAGTATGCAAGAGTGAGTTTGCAAGGTGCAAATATGCTTCCTAAAATTGCTCACAAATGTTATAAACATAATGACTGAATCATATTTAGGGAACACACAGTCATAAATGGTTATCATAGGTCAAGGAAATGAGAAGAATTCTGATTTTGGAATGCCAGGATATGCTTAAATCTATGGATTACTACAGCAGCTATTCAATAAGCATTTAATGAATTGAGTGCATGAGGTCAAGGCATCCTCTGCAGAGGAATTAAACGACATGCCAATGTCTTCTGTTTGTCTAGGCAAGCACAATGGGAACTGTAACGGTTTACAGCAAGTTCTTCATTTTACTTACTTGTAGGAAAAGGAAATTCCTTGTTACAATCCAAATGTAGCTGGGCTTCCAAAGAAAGCGTCTCAAATCTATTGACAAAGAACTCCCAGCTCAGAGCAGGAATATCCTGCTTAAGAAAATGCAAGAGTAAAAGCTTGCTCAAAATTGTGGGTCTGTCTTTAACCACAGTATCAAACTGGAAATCAAGACAAAGACATAGACCCTGGGAAAGAGGAGAAAAAAAAAAAGAAAAGAAGAAAGTCAGATATAAACATCTAAGTTACTTCAAAGCCGATATACTAGGCAAAGTCAATGAAACAAGGCAGCCTACTCAATTCAAATTTATAATGTAGAATGATCCCACTGGAATCTTTTTTGATTGGAAGTTTTGGTAGGAAAGAAAAATGTAAAAGAGGAATTTATCTTCCTTGTAGAATATCTCTTGAATTTTGATTCAGAAATCTGAACTAAATGCATGCTATTGGTTTTCTAATGCGTTAAATAATAACCACTTAATCCAAATACCCTCAAGTCAATGCATCTGGGTTTTTTGTTGTTGTTTGTTTCTTTGTTTGTTTTTTGAGATGGAGTCTCGCTCTGTCGCCCACGCTGGAGTGCAGCAATGGGATCTCAGCTCACTGCAACCTCCACTCCCAGGTTCAAGCAATTCTCCTGCCGCAGCCTCCCGAGTAGCTGGGACTACAGGTGAGTGCCACCACGCCTGGCTAATTTTTTGTATTTTTAGTAGAAACGAGGTTTCACTGTGTTAGCCAGGATGGTCTCAATCTCCTGACCTTGTGATCTGCCTGCCTTGGCCTCCCAAAGTGCTGGGATTACAGGCGTGAGCCACCTCGCCCGGCTGCATCTGGTTTTAATGCCTGTAGTCATTAAGAGGAGCGTACTTTCAAAGCTACATTTTAGAATACACAAAAAGATGGTCTAGAAATCTACTTTCAATTCAAAATTTCATGATTCTGAAAAAAGCAGTCACCTGGTTTTCTTGGAATGTGAGCGGAACATAGAATGTTAATCAAAGTTGGAATGGATTGAGAACCTGTTCCTCTAGTGTCTGAGTTTACCATTCCCCCTCTTTTTAACAGAATGAGATTTAAAAATTGCAATTCATCCAAACATCCCATTCATTAATTCAGCTGTCATCTAATGAGTGCCTCCTATGTTCCAGGCCCTAAGCAAGGGGTAGGACATACAAGTACCTGGTAAGATCAACAGAGAAGAACTATTCAGAAGTCAACTGGAGATTTTACAAAAAAAAGAATGTGCCACAGGCAGCATAACCCTTCAGTCTTTCAGATCATGCAAGCTTGCCCTTGCTTCTTGGTCTTAAAATCCAGGAAGAAGCTTACACTGGATTGGGAGACAGTGTATGCGCGTGCGCGCACACACACACACACACACACACACTCTTAAGTATGTGGACTGAATTATAAATCAGTGCTGAATTTCCTCTGCAGATAACTAGCTATGTGACTCTGAAAAGGTGGCTTAACCTTTCTAACCCTCAGCATCTCTATCTGTAAAATGAGAACACACAAAAGGTTACTGTGAGGATTACATAAGATAATGCATAACAGTACACTTTTAACACACTGCCCTGGAAACAGTAGCTATCTGAGGAATGTTAGCTCTTGTTGTTATTAGTTGAATAATAACAATAATAAATCAGATGCAACATGGAGAAACAGTAGATCAGAACTTTGGAGGCTCTAATCTTGATTCTCTCACTAAATCACTTTGTGTCCTTTGATAAGTCACATTATCTCTCTGAGACTTGGTGTCTCCACTAAAAAATAAAGGTTCCAAACAAGATAAATATACCACTCTCTCCAGGTCCCATATTTCTTGTCTCTTTGGCTTTAATTTGTGATGTTTTCTTATGGTAGCATATTTACCTTCTCATGTTTTACTTTGATTAAAACTATAATTCAGGCCAGGCGCAGTGGCTCGGGCCTCTAATCCCAGCACTTTGGGAGGCTGAGGCAGGCGAATCACTTGAGGCCAGGGGTTCAAGACCAGCCTGGCCAACATAGCAAAATCCTGTCTCTAGTAAAAATACAAAAATTAGCCAGGCATGGTGGCATAAGCCTGTAGTCCCAGCTGTTTGGAAGACTAAGGCATAAAAATCACTTGAACCCAGGAGGTGGAGGTTGCAGTGAGCCGAGATCGCACCACTGCACTCCAGCCTGAGCAAGAGAATGAGACTCTATCTCAAAACAAAACAAAGCAAAAAACTATAATTTATCTGATTTCTCTTAGCATCGAGCCTCTAACAACAGAGGCCTCCATCCCAGGAGCTAGCTAAGTGGTGTAAGATAAACCAACCTAGTTTTAAAATCTGACACACACACACACACACACGTTATGCAATAATTACATCTGTCCAAAGTCATATCAGCATATGAATAAAGACTGAAAAGAAAGTATCAACAAAGGGCCAGGCAGTACAGCTCATGCCTATAATCCCAGCACTCTGGGAGGCCAAAGTGGGAGGATTGCTGGAGGCCAGGAGTTCAAGACCAGCCTGGGCAATATAGCAAGACCCTGTCTCTACAAAAAAAAAGTTAAAAATTAGGTGGGTGTGGTGATGCATACCTGTTGTCCTAGCTACTCAGGAGGCTGAGGAAGGAGGATCACTTGAGCCCAGGAGTTTCAGGCTGCAGAGAGTTATGATCAGCCTGGGCAATAGAGTAAGACTATCTCTTAAAAAAAGGTGGCATCAACAAATAACAACAAGGGATCTTTTAGCAAGGTGTGGTTCTGGTATATTTCTTCCAGTTAAAAAATCTCCATCATCATCATCAATATTATATGTGATGCTATGGTCTGAAAATGTATGCAAGGGCATCACCCCCAAATTCCTGTTGAAACTAAATCACCAATATGATAGTATTAGGAGGTGGGGTTTGAGAGACGATTAGGTCATGTGGGCAGGACCCTAATGAATGGGCCTAGCGCTCTTATGAAAGAGGCCCTAGACACAGCAAAGGCCCCATCTATGAACTAGACAGCAGGCCTTTGGCAGACAATCGCGAAATAAATTTCTGTTGTTTATAAATTACCCGGTTTATGATATTCTGTCATAGCAGGTCAAACAGACTAGGACATGTGACAAATAACACAATGATTTATTAGTGCTGACACAGACCACCTTCCGAGCAGATAACACACATCACGTGTCACCTGCAATGCTGGCCTCTTTATGGTGTCAAGCAGGAGACCAGCTCTGGTGGCCACTGCGGGGTTGACATCCTCCACCGCTGTCAGGAAGCAGCAGAAGGCATGTGCCAGGGAGTACTTCAGCAGGTGGTTTTTGGTTACTGAGTGAATATCCAGAAATCTACAAATTACAGCAACTTTTTCCACTGCAATGTAAAAGAGAAGGCAAAATACGTAAATACACACACACCTACACGCACACGCATACACATTTATTTAGCCAGTCTGAGAACTGAACTCACAGAGAAAAAGTTAACTCGGGGTCTCCCACATGGTTTACTCTAAATCCCAACAGGAAAATCTAATACCACCACCTCGAGTGTTCCATTTCATCTGTGCAGCAGAGACTCTTTCTACTCAGAGCAGAACTTTTTTTTCCCACGCAGCCTTGATCTAACTCTGGGTTGTCTTTTACAATTTTTTCATGGTCTTTCTCTTTGTTTAACTTTCAGCTATATTTCAAAATATTCCAAATGCCTCTATGCTTCTTTCTGTGGCCATTCCATAGAAGCTCTGCAGATAACAGAGAGAGGTAGGAGGCGCCCACCAGTCCTGGCTCTGGGTTCTGGTCCCCTACTCTACACTTAGTAGGTCGTGGTGTGAAATGGCAGACCAAATAGACATTTCCTGGGGCTATCAAAGCCAAGTATTTATTCCATGCTATAAATATACGCTTACTTGATAGATTTCTAGTTATTCTGCAAATCAATGTTAAACAATTCCAGCCATACTTAAAGCATGGCTTTATAAAAAGTTACAATAGCTAGCAAAGCAATATAGTGTAATGCAAATTAAGACGTTTCAGTATTTTGCTTAAGCTGTTGCAACAGCATAGAATATTCTTTTGTTTGTTTTGTTTTGTTTTTTTGAGACGGAGTCTCACTCTGTTGCCCAGGCTGGAGTGCAGTGACACGATTTCAGCTCACTGCAACCCCCATCTCCCAGGTTCAAGTGATTCTCATGCCTCAGACTCCCAAGTAGCTGGGATTACAGGCAGGCACCACCATGCCCAGCTAACTTTAGTATTTTTAGTAGAGACAGGGTTTCACCATGTTGGCCAGGGTGGTCTCGAACTCCTGACCTCAAGAGATCTGCCTGCTTTGGTCCCCCAAAGTGCTGGGATTACGGGCATGAGCCACCGCACCCGACCTACAGTATTCTTCCTATTGACATTCTACCATCCTTAGAGAATCTCTGCTGAAATTCTGTTTTGTAAAGTCTTCTCTGATCTCCTAGAGTGACCTTTCCATCCCATGAACTCCTGTAAAAGTACTACTCATTTGTATATCATTAATTTACATATTGCATTTGTGTGCTCAGAATATGAGCTATCTATGAACACAATATGTGCTCATTATATAACATATTTTATTTTGTGGTCTTGATTATATTTATGCCTTTTATAATTTGCCAACCTCTTACATGCTTATGTTTGGTCTCATCAATTAAACCAGAAGCCTCCTGAGGACAGCAATCTGCTCTTACACTTCTTTCTATTGTTCCCATAGCACCTAGCACATATCTAATTTATTCAATAAATTCACTGATTCACTTATTTTAAAATATATATATATATATTAAGCACACATATGTGTACCACTAAGAAACTATCTTAGGCACTTGGGAGGAGACAGAAGTAAATGGAAAGAGGAATCATTCATAACTCTTGACCTCAAAGTTAAATTGACTAAAATAGATAAGACACGTACAACTATAACTGAAAAATAACTTTAAAAAAGCTGTAAATGCCTCTAGTGTGGTACAAATAAAATGCTATGGGAGATCCGGGATACATAAACCATTCTCCACAGCGGGGACCTAGAAGGTAGACCTCAATGGCGGCATTTGAAGATGGATCATGTGGAGGTGGCGTTTGTGTAGGGCCTTAAAGGAAAGAGGATGAAAGGTGGAGAGCCCAGAATGGCCCCCGCATGGAGGAAGGGAGGCAGGAAGCAATGGGAACACAGCAAGGGTGTGTGTAGAAAGAAGTGCAGGAAATGAGGCTGTCTGCAGTTGCAGTCAGACCATCTGAATGGCAGTTTAAGGAGTCTGAACTTTATTCTCTAGGCATTGAAAAAAAACCCATTAAAATTTCTTGAATAGAAAAGTAACACGACCTTGGCCAGGTACGGTGGCTCATGCCTGTAATCTCAGCACTTTAGGAGGTCGGGGCGGGTGGATCATCTGGGGTCAGGAGTTCAAGACCAGCCTGGCCAACATGGTGAAACCCCATCTCTAGTAAAAATACAAAAATTAGCCGGGTGTAGTGGCGAGCACCCGTAGTCCCAGCTGCTCAGGAGGCTAAGGCAAGAGAATCACTTAAACCCGAGAGGCAGAGGTTGCAGTGAGCTGAGATCACTCCACTGCACTCCAGCTTGGGCAACAGAGCAAGACTCCATCTCAAAACAAACAAACAAACAAAAAAAAAAAAGGAAAGAAAGAAAATAACATAACCAGAGCCGAGATTCAGAAGATTAATCCTAACCCTCCACAACATGATGTGCTATCATATATATATACTAACTAGCCCCTGAGATTCCTGTGGGCATTAAAAAGCAAGAACGTTTTGAAGTGGCCATATATTAAGGAACTGAACTAAAGGTATAATAGTTACCTCACTGATGAAACTTCCATTTCTGTGCCAAACTTTTGAGACAAAAACATACAGAACTGTTCTGAGAAGCCGCGCTGTGGCATGCCGACCCTGCCTGCTACCCCGAGAATGGAACTACTAGCAGATTGGGGTGACAGTGGGCCAGCAGACATGAGGCTAAGAGAACCCTTCCTCCCAGGTTCCTTCCTTACCACATTACTCTGAGAACCTGATGTTCTATTTACTAGGAAATTATACCCAAGCTGCAAGAGACTTGGTCCCTGATCCCTCAGTGGCAAGGGTAAACAGCAGAGATTCTCAAACCTCTTATTAAAAATCTCAATTTCTGCCCCAGCACAGTGGCTCATGCCCGTAATCCCAACACTTTGGGAGGCCAAGGTGGGCAGATCACCTGAGGTCAGGAGTTCAAGACCAGCCTGGTCAACATGCTGAAACCTTGTCTCTACTAAAAATACAAAAATTTCCCAGGTATAGTAGCATGCACCTGTAGTCCCAGCTACTTGGGAGGCTGAGGCACAAGAATTACTTGAACTCAGGAGGCAGAGGTTGCAGTGAGCCGAGATCATGCCACTGCACTTCAGCCTGGGCAACACAGCAAGACTCTGTCTCAAAACAAAACAAAACAAACAAAAAAAAAACTCAATTTCTGGCATCACCCCCACCTCCCACTGAGATTCTGATTCGGAAGCTCTAGGATGTGGCCAGATAATGTGCATTTTAACAAATATTCCCAGTAACTGATGCAAGTAAACTCATAGGTTGACTGAATCCAAGCCAGTGCCTGTTTGGGAGTAAACATGGGTGCAGTTAATCGCTACACTTGGGTAATAGGCATAAGCTGGGTCTGTCCTATGCAAACCCGGACAGGACCACCCTCCCTAAGGACCACTCTGCAAAATGCTGTTATTTTAGAGAGGAAGCTCAAAGCAGAACCCCCAAAGGACACCAGCCAGCAGGAGAATGCCTTTTAAAAAGAAGGGACGAGAAAGGAGCTGCCAAAAAAGATGCCGTGACCAGACACCTGTGTACTGTGTGACCCAGAATGAGTTTTAAGCTAACACAGAGGTACCTGCTTCAAACCTCATCTTCCAGTCTTTGCTGTTGAAATTGCCATTTATGATTGTCCAGAAGATGTCAGCACCATGAGGAAGTGACAGGGCATGGAGGAGAAGAGGGACTGCCAGTGAAGATAGCTGAGAGAACTCGGATTTGACGACCCTCCACAGGCTAGGGAATCAAGGAGAAGCAAAGTGGTGACAGTTATCACAACCTTTCCAGAAAAAGATCCTGTCCTCTTAATTTACGGCAAGTGGAGTTACAAGACGGTGGGTAGGGGTGCTTTTGGTGAAATTACACTCATCCACGAGAGGATAATCCTCTGACAGACGTTTCCTATGCTCTGTCCTCTTAACGTGACACTGGACAAAAATACTTTTACTTAACATTTTATAACTTAAAAATCTGCATAATGTAAATTCAGCAATATAAATGAACAATATAAATAAATGACTGTTCAGTAATATACAAAGTCAAAATTAGTTATGTTAGGATGATGGAATAATACGTGATTTTTAAAAATTTTCTTACAGTGAGCATCTGGGAAGTTTGGTTGTTTTGGCCTGCCCAGCCTCTTACGATGTCAAAGAACAACTCTTTTTCTCTTAGTAACAGCCCCTCTAAGAACAGACAGGTCATCAGTCAAGCTCCCCAACCTTCTCTATCATAAGGGGGAACACAAACAGGCTGATCAAAGAACGTCAACACCCTGAATAAAGTGATTAGCTAGGAGAAGGCGTACGACCCAAGCATGGGAATAACAGAACTCTTATTTCAGGGACTGATATGCACTCTGGGAGAAAGAGGCTCTCTCTCCTTCTGAAATCTCAGGAATGAAGGGTGATGTCAGCCTGCAGCTGCCAATGACCCTCCTTCCCATCTCACAGGGACAGCCTGTACTTAACGGAGAAGCCAACACTTAGTTCCATTGAAGAAGCCAAGCCAGAGCTGGGCTATGAGATGCGGAGGGAGTGAGAAAGGGGACGAGGAGAAGGCAGAGAAAGAGATCCCTGATAACATCCTGCATCTTAGCAAGTTTCAGCTAAGTTCCTATCAAGTTCTACCAGAATAATTCTGAATATAAAATATTTTAGTAATAATACATTATTGTTTCCATTTTTTTCAATTATTTAAAGTATGCCTTTTGGTTGTTTCTGTTGTTGTTTTGTTTTGTTTTCTATTTGACTCCAGAGTCAATATCAGAATCAAAACTACAGTTGACCCTTGAACAACACAGGTTTGAACTGTACAGGTCCACTTATACATGGATTGTTTTCAATAAATATATTGAATTTTTTAAGGAGATTTGCAACAATTTAAAAAAGTTCACAGATGTACCATGTAGCCTAAAAATAGTGAAAAAATTTGAGGAAAAGTTATGTCGGCCGGGCGCAGTGGCTCACGCCTGTAATCCCAGCACTTTGGGAGGTGGAGGCAGGTGGATCACAAGGTCAGGAGATCAAGACCATCCTGGCTAACACAGTGAAACTCCATCTCTACTAAAAATACAAAAAATTAGCCGGGCATGGTGGCGGGCGCCTGTAGTCCCAGCTACGCTGGAGGCTGAGGCAGGAGAATGGCATGAACCTGGAAGGCAGAGCTTGCAGTGAGCCAAGATTGTGCCACTGCACTCCAGCCTGGGTGACAGAGCGAGACTCCCGTCTCAAAAAAAAAAAAAAAAAAGAAAAAGTTATATCATGAATGTATAAAATATATGTAGTTACTAGTCTATTTTAACATTTACTACCATAAATTATACATGAATCTATTATAAAAAGTTAAAATTTATGAACGCTTACACACACAAACATTTACAGACCATACATGGCGCCATTCACAGTGGAGAGGAATGTTAAGCAAATGTAAAGACGCGGTATGAAATCGTAACTGCATAAAACCAACTGTGGTACACGCTGTACTACGGTAATAATTTTGTAGCCATCTCCTGTTGCTATTCAGGTGAGCTCAAGTGTTGTCTCTCTGTGTGAGCAGTTCCTCTCTCCACTAAATTACAAATCACAGTAAAAAGTGATCCCTCGCAGTTCTCGCGTGTTTTTCACTGTGTTTAGTGCAATACCGTAAACCTTGAATAGCACCATGGGTCCCATACGAAGTGCCACTAGTGACGCTGGAAGTGCTCCCAGAAAGCAGACAAAAGTCACGACATTACTAGGAAAAGTTGAATTGCTTGGTATGTACCATAGCTTGAGGTCTGCAGCTGCAGCTGCTCACCATTTCAAACAGACAATTCATCTTGTAAACAGATGGCATAAACTTACGGTATTGATAAACACAGTATGGTACTGCAAATGCATTTTCCTTATGATGCTCTCAATAACATTTTCTTTTCTCTGGCTTACTTTACTGTAAGAATACGATAAATAATGCATAAAACATACAAAATATGTGTTAATCAGCTCTTTATGTTATCATAAGGCTTCTGGTCAACAGTAAGCTATTAGAGGTTAAGTTTTGGGGAAGAGAAAAGTTAGACACAGATTTTCAACTGCACAGGGTTCAGCATTTGTACCTCCCCGTTGTTCAGGGGTCACCTGTATTTGTGACTTTACAAAGCTCATGCTGCACCAGTAAGAGAAGGGAAGAGTGACACGTGCCATCTCCCTTTTACAGAGAGCACATGGAGGTACGAGCCACTCCAGTTGGCTGTTTTTCAGAAGGCATACCAGAGCTATAGAATGAAAAGGAGTGCTTTTTTAAATGCCGTATGCTTAATCTAAATAAGTGGAAGTCAGACAAATAGGGATCTCATCCCAACCCTGCTATTCATGAGCTGTGTAACCACGTGCAAATTCTCTAAACCTTCGTGTCCTCCCAGTGTGGGCTTTAAACGAGATGTGCAGAGAGCATGGCACTTAGTAGGTATGCAGAAACCTCAAGCTGCTACCACCATCATGATGATGAGGATGATGATGCTTCCAGAGCACAGCAATAGGCCCTAGGAAGAGTGCAAAGGAAAAATAAGACATAATTTGTGCCTTCATGGAACTTCCGGTGTAGTTGAAGAATGCAAAGCAGGCAGCCCGGCTAGAAAACCATTTCCATGACAAACCCCGGGATTTGGCCAGTCCCATTTGGCTTTCCCAGCTCTCTAGGGCAGACTTATTTGGAAAGAAGCAGAGCATCTTTTCCACAGGTCCAAACCATTGTCCATGGTTTTTGTGTCAGAGTGGCACTTTGCGGAGAAAACCTGGCCCTTGAAGGAGAACGCCCGGACTATGGACCCCAAAGGCCGAGTGGGTTGTCCCGTGGCACTAACAGTCCATTTGGCAAGTGTACATTCTGGGGGGCTGCTTTCACAATAAAAAAAAAAATGCCTATTTTGTATTCCCATGTTGAATTCATGGAGTGTCTGCCTAACTCTTGACCCTGTTCCTTCACTCCTTTCATCCAGATCTGCTGATGGTCTCAAACTTCACACTGTTCCCTCCAGGTCATTCCTACTCTTCCCCACTCCAGGTCAGCCATGTCTGCCCTTTCCCTTTCCCTCTCCCCAGCTTCTTCATCCCACTGCAGCTGTAGAATCCCTGTTTTCTTGGAAAGAAACTTCTGTAGATCCTCCACCTTTCTCATGGTATGCTTCTCTAGTGGGCTGAATAGTGTGCCCTGAAAATTCATGTGCACTCGGAACCTCAAAATGGGGCCTTATTTAGATTTCATCAGTTAAGATGAGTTCCTACTGGATAGGGCGGGTCCTAAATATAATGAATGATTAGTGCCCTAATAAGAAGAGGAGGGGACACTCAGGGACACACAGGGAAGAAAACCATGTGGCAAAGACTGGAGTGAGGCAGCTACAAGCCAAGAAATTCCAACAATTGCCAGCAGCCATGAGAATCCAGGAGAGAGGCGAGAAAGGCTCCTCCCCTAGAATCATCACAGGGCGCACGGCACTGCTGACACCTGGACTTCAGGTGTCCTTACTCTGCTGGATGAGACACTGACCTCCCCTCTATAAGGCTGAGAACACCCAACTTCCCCCCATACCCCAGCCCATCCTGACTGAGACTCCTCTGCCCTCTTTTCCATACTATTCTTCCAAATATCAATTTTTCTGGCTTCATCTGCTTTCAATTGTAGAATGGATCCCAGAGACAACCGTTTCATCACTCTGGAATCCTCATCCCTCTGAGCTTCCATCATAACCATATCACCAGTCGCCGGTCCCAAATAAACCCTTTGCCCATTTGCTCTCGTCCACTCCCAAGACCCTGAGCGCCGGAGGAAAAGAAACCCAAACCCCTACTAAGCTGGTCCACTGCAAACTAGTGCTAGCTAACTCCAGCCGAACCCTAAAGCTGGTGATTCTTTGGTTATTTCTTGTTAACTTCCTCTTGCTTTCCTCATGCAGGCTGTCCCATACTCTTTTCCATGTTCCTGAAGCTCCCAACACAACGTCCATCATCCCCCACTCAGGAGAAGACATTAACACCTAATATTCTTAAGGCTTAAGTCAGCTGTTATAAACTCCCCTTAACACTTTCTCTTTTCCTCAAAATTTATCTTCTTTCAAAGGAAAGGGTATTCTTCCTGTTTTCCACCCTACCCTTTGTTCTTGATCGCACACTATCCTGCCTTCCAGAACTTGGACCCACTAACTATTTTCTTTCTCTGGCCCTTTGCCACTGACTATAAATATATTCAGATTTTCTTTTTCTTTTCTTTTTTTTTTTTTTTTTTTTTTGAGACGGAGTCTCGCTCTGTCACCCAGGCTGGAGTGCAGTGGCACGATCTCGGCTCACTGCAAGCTCCGCCTCCCAGGTTCACGCCATTCTCCCGCCTCAGCCTCCCAAGTAGCTGGGACTACAGGCGCCCGCCACCACATCCGGCTAATTTTTCTGTATTTTTAGTAAAGACAGGGTTTCACTGTGTTAGCCAGGATGGTCTCAATCTCCTGACCTCGTGATCTGCCTGCCTCAGCCTCCCAAAGTGCTGGGATTACAGACATGAGCCATTGCGCCTGGCTGTTCAGATTTTCTTTATCCTAAAAATCCTTAATGTTTACTCCCTTTTCTCTCTAAGTATCTGATGTTTCCTTTCCTCTTCTAACAAACCTTTCAGAAGAAAGTTCTGCATTGTGTGTTTATATTCAGTAAGCCTTTGCAATGTGCTCTTAGCACTCTCTTAAATTTGGGTGCTTTCCAAAAATCTCTCTTTTCTCCATACTCATTCTAGTAAAGCGCACCTCTGACTCTATTTTAAGGTCTTCCATGGCTCTCCAAACATCACTAAATAAAATCCCTATCTTCAAGGCCCTTCATACTTGGATCCCAACCTACTTCTCCAGCCTCATTTTCCATTACTCCCTTATATCCACACCATCCAGCAAAATAAATAAATAAATAAATAAATAAAGCTTTGGTATCCCCCAAGTATGCCCTGCTCATTTCTGGTCCCTCCTTTCCAACTCTGCCATCTGTTTGCTCTTGACATTCCCAGGTTTTACAACATGCCCCACCCATCTCAAATCTCTACCAATGAAAATTCTATCATTATCTCAATGCCCATTCAAGTGGTATTGTCTCCAGAGCCTTTCATCATTCATCATTCATCCAGAAATGCTCTCTCCCACCTCTGAGCTGTATAAAGCAGTAATTTATCACATTCCCTTGGATTGACAGTGACTTATATATACATGACCATGAATCTTAGTTTAACCAAGACTGTCGAGTTTATATTCATCCTCTTGGGGTTATTATGAAGACCACTTCTCTTCACTCTCAAACGCAGACAAATTTGAATACTAAATTATGTGGTCACCTTTTCTCCATATAGGATTCACCCCCTTCCAAACTAGATTGCAAATTCCCTAAGTACCTAAAACAAGAATGTATACAGTAAGCCCTCATATTTGTTGAATGAATAATAAATAAATAAACAGAATGAGTAAAGAAAGATAGAACCTGAATGTGGTTTGTCATCAAGCTAACCTGAACCAATCTTTTCCTTTTTTACTGACTCATTCTCATACATATAAAATAAGGATGTTTCTGATGTATTTCCAGGAAGATTGCAAGAGTTATTTTAAGGTTTTCAGGAGGAAAAACACTGTAAATCTAGGGTAATGTTTTATTATAATTTTCAAAATGTCTCACCAGTCTCTAAAAAATAACTTGTCAGATAGTATATGGAGAGATTTAGACATCTATTAGCAGTTCTATTTTAAGTAAGACGGTAGGTAAGTCCTTACTTAATTATACTAGGTAAATATTAACATATTTTTTGGCATTTTTCTATATTTTCTATATTCTTAAGCCATCTAACAAATGAAAGGCATAAAATAATTTTTACTTTAACTTTTCTATTTATTCAGTATCAGGCAAATGGAAATTACCATTCCTTGTATTAATGTACTTTTAAATTAGACTAAAAAAGAAAAATAAAAGTAGTTATCATAGGCAATCGAGCTGTCCTGGCTCAAAAAATAACCCAAACAAGCCAGTAAATCTTAATCTAACTTTAATTTTCACAACTAAAGCCTAATATATAAACAAACAAAATAAACCATTAGGAAGACATACCTTGCAATCAACATGTGGTCCTGAATGTAGGCTAAAAATTGAGGGTGATCTTTTCTGGCAATGTATAAACATTCTCCATGCAGACAGAGAATCTTCAGGCAATTGAGCATATTAAAAAGAATGTCTGGCTCTTCAAACTTAGCCATTTCCTATACAAAAAAAAACCACATGGTTACTAAGTTATCCAGAACAGTAATGCTACCAAGCCAAGTATTCAAAGACATCAGAAAATATACCTGGAAAATGGTATATATTAGTCTCAATGTTACCGGAAGCTGTTGGTAGCAAAATTTTCTTTCAGTATCATTCTTTACTGCTGTGAAGAAATAATTACACAAAAATTAGGCTAATTCTTCCTTTCCCCCATCATTCATCAATTTATCAAGATCGTAAAAACCAAGAAGAGTAAAAAATCGACATAGAATATATGCAAAATTGTTTGAGAAATGTTTTTATTTCCTCTCCAAATTAGCATATATCCCTGCTATGATACAAGTGCAGGAAATCTTCTGAATTGAGGATTCCCAGTTTCCATTTTCCACTGGGCAGTCCATCATGTATTCAGATGTCTTTGGCTCCCTGGAGCTAACCCTACCCAAAGACAACTGAATACATGATTGACTGCACAGTGCTGCTAGTTGTGTTAGTTCTGCTGCTCCCTGAAGGGACCTGGAACCTGGCTAGCTATGCCTTCCTAATTGGAAGGGAGATATGCAGGTATTAAAGAGAGGTGTTCGGCCGGGCGCGGTGGTGGCTCATGCCTGTAATCCCAGCACTTTGGGAGGCCAAGGAGGGTGGATCACTTGAGGTCAGGAGTTCAAGACCAGCATGGCCAACATGGTGAAACCCTGTCTCTACCGAAAATACAAAAATTAGCCAGGCGTGGTGGTGGGCACCTGTAATCACAGCTACTTGGGGGCTGAGGCAAGAGAATCGCTTGAACCTGGGAGAGTGGAGGTTGCAGTGAGCTGATATCGAGCCACTGCACTCCAGCCTGGGCAATAGAGCAAGACTCAGTCTCAAAAAAAATAAAAGAGAGAGAGAGAGGTGTTCAAGTTGTACTAGCAACTAAAGAGGTTTATCCCATGGATTCTCACAAAAAGAGGCGCATTTTGAAACAGTTGAACATATTCAGATGAGAACAACTACGTATTATTTTCACCCTCTCGGGAGGATCTCTAAAACTTTTGCCCCCATACTGGGGGCAGCAATATATTATACATGAGGCATGCTAGAGAAAAGAATTCACAAGTTAACCAGATGCAGAAACTAGTGCAGAATGTGTTAAAATCACCATTACATGTTTTGGCAATCCCTAGGATCAGAGGCAACGGCAGTCAAATTCTCTTGGTCTAGATACTGAAAAGTCCATTGGGAATCTTCTGCCTGAATGTATTTTAAATGCTTGTCATAAGTACTTGACTGTTTTGTTTGATGTGAAAGTTTTAAATATATTTTTGGTGGTGGACATATCTGACCACTATAAGAAATAGGGGCCAGGCCTCAAGATGGGAAAAAGGGAAACGCACTAGAAGGGAGGGGAAGTCTCTGAACACGTGTTGACAGAGCACCCCTGAGTTCTAGGACAGAAGAGCTCCAGATCACTGCCTGAAGGCCCGCAGAGCAGAAGCAGGAGAGGCTCTGAACAGCAGGGAACCCTGGTCTTGGAAGAAAGAGAAGAGGGGCTCTCCTGCGGAGACAATTTCTAACTGCATCCTGTAAGACAGCAGACAGCCTGAGCAGGAAAAGAGGCTAAAGCTGCCACAGGAGCCTGGAGGAGCATGCAGGGGAGAACAAAGCATGTGTTTTAATAAGTGGACTGCAGAACAATTCAGCAAGGAAAAGAAAAACATTTAAAAATAAATTGCTGGCCAGGCGCAGTGGCTCACACCTGTAATCCTAGCACTTTGGGAGGCTGAGGCGGCCAGATCACTTGAGGTCAGGAGTTCAAGACCAGCCTAGCTAACATGGCAAAACCCCATCTCTTAAAAAAAAAAAAAAAAAAAAAAAACTTAGCCAGCCTGGTGGTGGGTGCCTGTAGTCCCAGCTACTCAGGAAGCTGAGAAACAAGAATTGCTTGAACCTGGGAGGTGGAGGTTGCAGTGAGCTGAGATCACACCACTGCACTCCAGCCTGGGCAACAGAGTAAGACCCTGTCTCAAAAAAAGAAAAGAAAAAAGAAATTGCTTAATTTTAACCATTGTTCCAATAAAATATTACATAGAAATAAAAGCAGCAGTTAATTGATTTGTGTGCTAGCTTAGGTTTAAAAAATATATTTGCATAGAAAGAGTACAGGCTATTGGATCATGAGTGAAGTCCCAGCTTCCCTTAGGCATGAATGCCTGACAGAAACACAACTGTGGGCCTGGGCCCTGGCTGCTGCACCACCTACAACAAGTTAATTAATCCTAAATTAAACTAGAAGACCTGGGTTCTAGTCCCAACCCTGCCACTAATTAGTTGTTTCCAATTCCCAGGTCCCCAGCCCAGGGATACCTAGACTTGAAGCTGGGGAGTGGAGCTTTTGTTTGTGTTTCTGCTTCTTAGGGATTCTGACGTTCTGTTACAGCTCTGGAATCATGTGAAATATGAAGTATAAATTGTGAATGAATAGTAGGAGTGACATGACCAGGGCAAGTTGTTTAACCCATCTGGGATTTATTTTCCTCATCTGCCAAATGCGAAGGCTAAACTGGATCAGCAGATTATAAACTTCTTTTCTGCAGAATATTTTGTTTGCAGAAAATCTTAGAATTCCAACACATGGGCCAGGTGTGGTGGCTCATGCTGTAATCTCAGCACTTTGGGAGGCCAAGACGGTGGATCACTTGAGTCTAGGAGTTCGAGAACAGCCTGAGCAACATGGTGAAACCCCATCTCTACAAAAAGTTTAAAAAATTAGCCAGGCATGGTGGAGCGTGTCTGTGGTCCCATCTACTCGGGAGGCTGGGGCGGGAGGACTGCTTGAGCCCGGGTGGTCAAGGCTGGAGTGAGCTGTGATCGCACTCCTGCACTCCAGCCTGGATGACAGAGCAAGACCCTTACCTGAAAAAAAAAAAAAAAAAAAAAAAAAAGAACTCCAACATATGAAAGAATGAAAGAGAGCAAGTTGGAGCGATCTGGCAGAAGCAAGGTGGGGAGCCTGGGTCTTTACATTTTGCCCTCCTCTTCCCCCCAGGGGTTGCCCCAATTGAGGATGTTCCAAAAGAAATCACACCGAGCCCTTAAAGCTTCAAGAAGTGCACACCGAAAACCAGTGAACCAGATCACCGCAGGTATTCCTTCAAATTCTAAAGTTTAGGACATGAAATAGTGTTAGCTGAGATATTCATACACAATTCACTGTTCATATGATCCATGGAGAAGCAGTCAGTTCTGACCGAAGATTTAGTAGGGTTACCTCCACAGTTGCAATGAACCCCAGAAAACAGTCCCCTAATAATATCTGCTGCTCATTGAAGAAATGATGCCAAGCCCATGCCTCCCGATACTGGAGTGGGCTCCCAGGAGCAATCTATTCTTTTTTTTTTTTTTTCGAGCAGAGTTTCACTCTTGTTGCCCAGGCTGGAGTGCAATGGCACGATCTCAGCTCACCACAACCTCTGCCTGCCCGGTTCAAGCAATTCTCCTGCCTCAATCTCCCTAGTAGCTGGGATTACAGGCATGAGCCACCACGCTCGGCTAATTTTGTATTTTTAGTAGAGACAGGGTTTCTCCATGTTGGCCAGGCTGGTCTTGAACTCCCAACCTCAGGTGATCCGCCCACCTTGGCCTCCCAAAGTACTGGGATTACAGGCATGAGCCACCGCGCCTGACCAGGAGCAAGCTATTCTAACTCTTCCAGATCGTGGATGCAGGAAGATTGAAAAGCTGCCCAAATTTGCCCCAGGTCTCATATAGATTCCCAGAGTGCCACCACCCAGAGCTAGAAATCAGGCTTTCCCAGAGGCACGTGGGGTCACATCCTGAAATTCCTAAATGCCCTCATGTGACAGGAGCTAGAGTACGATTCCTGAGCCTGTCTGCCATCTCGCTGCCCCCACTGCGTCCACCCAAGAGCTTTGAGACAAATGAAAAGGTGGCCGCTCCCCAGTCCCAGCTAAGAGCCAGCAAAGTAGCCTTTGAGCTCAGCCTGCACAGCCCAACCGCCAGAGCCCCACTGCTTCTATCCAGAAACACTCTGCTTTAGCCAAATGCCCTGAGTGGCTGTCAAGATTGTCAGCGCCCAGCCTTGGTCCACAGAGAGTACCTCGCATTGCAAGTAGGGAGGCGATGAGTTTTTATTGAAAACGGGTGCCAGCTGCCAGAAAGATGCTCAGGGAACTGGGTTCTGCAGGAACTGTAACAGATCCGTTCATTTTATAATCTGCTGGGAAATGTTCCTCTGCATGAGTCTATACTAAGGAAACCACGTCTGAATTTGCCCAAGTCGGTATTAAACCAAGAACCCGGTGATTTGAACATCAGGCCATGTGCACATGGCGCATTCCCCAGCAGTCAGAGCACACCTACCAGCATGTTCCACAGGCTCGGTGCGATTGCCTGGGTTCTCCCCATGCTTGCTTGCAGGATTCTCCTCCTCCTCCCCTTCAGGGCCTATGATAAACTCTGGTCTGGAAGAAAGGAGGCTATCCTCAAGGCTGTCTGTGGGCTCCTGAAATAAACAGGACAGGCAGCCAGGTAAGCAGCCCTGGAGGGGTGTCAGGAATCGTTTGCTCAGCTCAGCAAAGCCGGACTGCACACCTGCTGTGTCCCGGGTCCCATGCTGCTGAGGCCAGAGGCCAAGGCACCTCACCCCAGAAGACCCTGGAGCTTATTGCCAGAACAGTGTAAAGAAATCTCGATCCGCTATTGCTGAAACATTTTCTTTCACTTCAAATATATATAGAAGAAGATCAAAAACATCATTAAATCTTCCTAGGCCTGCTTTCTCACCTCTGCATTAGTCTCCAAGATCAGAGTCCCACTCATCAAGTCACTCCCCACCCATGTACATTTTATTCAATAACAGGACTTGATTAGGAAGGAATAATAACGGGCTCACAGAGCTATATTAAGATGCAAATGGCCGGGCAAGGTGGCTCATGCCTGTAATCCCAGCACTTTGGGAGGCCGAGGTGGGCAGATCATGAGGTCAGGAGTTCGAGACCAGCCTGACCAACATGGTGAAACCCCGTCTCTACTAAAAATACAAAAATTAGCCGGGCGTGGTGGCACATGCCTGTAATCCCAGCTACTAGGGAGGCTGAGGCAGGAGAATCGCTTGAACCTGGGAGGCAGAGGTTGCAGTGAGCCGAGATCGTGCCACTGCACTCCAGCCTGGGTAACAGAGCAAGACTCTGTCTCAAGAAAAAAAAAAAAAAAAAAAAAAGATGCAAATACTGGCCAGGTGCGGTGGTTCACGCCTGTAATCCCAGTGCTTTGGGAGGGTGAGGCAGGAGGATCACTTGAGGGCAGGATTTGAGACCAGCCTGGGCAACATAGCGAGACCTCATTTCTAAAAGAATGTTTAAAATTATCCAGGCATGGTGGCATGCCTGTGCCCAGTTACCCAGGAGGCTGAGGTGGGAGGATCCCTTAAGTCCAGGAGTTCAAGGCTGCAGCTATTCATGATCACACCACTGCACTCCTGGGTGACAGAGCAAGACCCTATCTCTAAAAATAACAAATAATAATAATAATAATAATAATAATAAATTTTAAAAAAATTAAAGGCACAAATAATGGGGTTGTCCAGGGTAGTCAAATTTTTAGGAGTGAGAAACTGCTATAACATGTGAGTTACAGACAGCAAGGTATGGCAACCCAAGTGTCTGTCAACAGCTAGATGGAGAAACAATTTAAAAAGGCATACATTTGGCCAGGCACGGTGGCTCACACCTGTAATCCCAGCACTTTGGGAGGCCGAGGAGGGTAGATCACTTGAGCTCAGGAGTTCAAGACCAGCCTGGGCGACATGGCAAACCCCTGTCTCCACAAAAAATAATTTAAAAATTAGCCAAGCACGGTGGTCGGCGCCTGTAGTCCCAGCTTCTTGGGAGGCTGAAGTGGGATCACCTGATCCTGGGAGGCAGAGGTTTCAGTGAGCCATGATCAAGCTACTGCACTCCAGGATAGGAGACAGAGTGAGGCACTGTCTCAAAAAAAAAAAAAATACATTTTACAGTATTCATTGTCACTTAAACTTTGTAATATAACTTTGTGATAAAAGTTCTTTTAAAAATACTAGTAATGCATGAAACCGTATGAATGGAGGTGCTACAACCCTCACTCAAGCCACTTAATAGAATTTTGTATAGCGTGGCTCCAGTTTGTATCCTTTCCAAGAGCCTGAGTTGGTAGAAGCAATGGGAAAAGTTTCTTTTAACACAGTCTCACGTATAACCCAGCATGGAGCATAAGATGCTGCTGGAGGAAGACTCCATTACATCAGCTACTGCAGTCTTTAATGCTATTATACACGGGTCATCTTGTTTCTTCAACTGCTTACCACCAGCCGGCTTTCTTCTTTAGGAGCTAGTCTCTCCAGGAGTTCACAAGCAAGCTGATAGCAGAGGATACTAGACTGACATAAGTTGCACTCGATTGCTTTTTCGTCCTTCTGGCAGGTGTGGGATCCCCCCCAGGGGGCTTGGAAGACATTGTTTATAATAGAAATAATGTCCTTTGATAAGCTGTGCTCTAAACCCATCGTGATTCCATCATCTTGTAACTCCATCTGAAAGACATCAAAAAAAGACACACGCACACACACACACACAAAAAGAAGAAGAACAAGGAGTTTGGTCCATTTGTCCAATATTCCACTGGCACACTACTTGGGGATAATTTTCACTAACTGACAGCAATATTGAATTATTTAATGACAATATAGGCTTCAAGACCATGAATATACATATACATTGCTGTCTGTGGGTTTTTCTAGAAGGAATATAAACACAAGATGAAGCAATTGGAATTATTTTAAAAATCATGTAGGAGATTTAAAAGAGAGTTTTTGTTTTTGGATAATCGGTTTGTGAGATTTTACACATTTAAAAAATGCTGCTCCTCACCTAGATTCCAGATCTTGGTTTCTAAATACCATGAGCTGCTAAAAAGAACCAGGGCTCCTCGGAGAAATGGCTGAATTCCAGGGATGGGGCTAGGAAAATATAAGATGAGCCTGGAACATCTTGTCACACCAGAAATCAAGGAAGAGTTCATAGAATGATGTGGACGTGCCAAAAGAACACAGGAGCCAGCTTGAAAAGATTCCCACTGGCCAAATGTGGAACAATATGAGCATCAAAATACAGAATCATAGTAACAGATTATAACCCACCAAATATCATAAAAATCCATGGGCACTGCGGGAATGAGTAGATAAACAAATAAACACGTAAATGGGAAAGAAGGATAAACTATTCCATCAGTAGAATACCAGCGAATACATTTAGAAGAAATCATGGAATTGGAAAATTGTCACTTGACTGTCAAGATAGTAATAATTGATGAATCATCCATTGATGCTAAAACTAGTGGATGAAAGCCTGATAATAAATAGGAAATCCATAAGGTAGTTACAAATTACTTATTAGTTACAAAAGGGAAAATAGTGACTTTATCACAGAAAAATGTGGCAGATTTTGGTCACTTGGTTAAGGTGACCAAAGTTGTCATCACAGTAATGGGATATTATTATATCTTATGTCTACTGACATGATGCATTACAAAGGATGTAAGATCACATCTGTGGTCTTCCTGCCAAGAAAATGCATGACCCAAATTTATTCATAAGGAAGCATCAGGCAAACTCAAATTGAGGGACAGTCCACAAAATATCTGGACTATACTCTTCAAAAATGTCAAGGCCCCATAAGTATAGATACCTATGAGGTACCCACAAAAATTAAAAATAATTAAAAAAAAACGTCAAGGACATGAAAGATAAAGACTGAGGAACTATCCTAGATTAAAGAAGACAAAGGAAACGGTACCTATAATTGCAATGAGTGCTTCTAGATTGTTCCTTAATCAAAGCCAGGCTTTTTTCTCTTGCTATAAAGATGATATTGCTATTATATCAATTTTCAAAATTAATAATTTCTGCAAGTTATGTAGTAGAACTATAACACTAATTTCCTGATTTTGATAACTGTACTGTGTTTATGTAAGAGAATGTCCTTTTTTTTTAGAAAATACACTCCGAAGTGTTCAGGGATAAAAGGACATCATGTCTGCAATTTAGTCTCAAACGATCTATTAAAAATTAATGCACACACATGCAGAGAAAGAGAGAAGCAGATGTGGTAAATAAATGTTAACATCTGGAGAATTGCTGGGAGGAGTATTTGGGAATTCTTTATAGTATTCTTGTAACTTTTCTGCAAATCTGAAATTATTTCAAAATAAAAGCTTAAAAAGAAATGTTCTCATCAAAACCTTTTTAACTTTTCTTTTTAAATTAACTTTAAAAATCAATGTATAAAATATATTAAAATTAGCTTCATTACTGTAGAGTTGTACCTTTCCCTTCCCAACAATAGTATCATCGTTTTGTTCATGCAATTTATTTAACAGAATCAACTCTAATGATGCTAGGGTGTTTCTAAAATTCAATCCATTCTCATATGTCAACATCACTGCAGATATTCACATAAGTAGTTTTCAGACTCTTTAGGAAATCTCCAAAGGAGTTTGCAAAAGGTCTTGGGTGATGCTGCATCATTTTGATAAGTGTGGAGATGCCCAACACATGGAAAGAATTGCTGTACAACGCTTTCTCTCATTCTTCACCTCTGAACTAAAGGAAGCTCATGCTTCAGCTACCTGCTTCAGGAGAAGATCAAACATGAGGATGAAACAATTTAGATTCATTTCATCATCTTCACAATCAAAGTCAATAGTCCTTCCTCCTGGGTGTCCAAAATTCTTGAAAGGGCTACGAAACGGACTACGCATAGGACTCCGAAACGGACTCTGGAAAGGACTATGAAATGGACTGAGCATATTGTGCTGAACTCGTCGACCAGGATCAGAGGCAACACTCACCTACAAGAAAGAATGGCAACACATAGAAATGAACTCACAGAAGCTCAAATGCTGTGTAAAATATTCAGGGACTCTATGTAAGGTATTTCCAGCTGTCACACTTATTTCCTTCCTTAACCAATGGCATTAGTACCTCCAAATACTAAGGATTCTCTCAATGTATAAAAACAAGAAATAAAACCGCTCAAACTTCCTAGTTGTCAGGAAGTGACATCAACACCCTGAAGAATGAAGGCATCTGCCATTACATTTTTCCACCCATCAAACATGTCCAATGAGACCAGATTGTCTGAATCTACTGAAAACCGTACTCTGAAAAATGAGAACTTACAAAAGTAAAATATTGCAAGATAATGTTTAGAATCAGAAGCACAGAATCTCAAATTGACATGATTGGTTAAAAGATGGTCTCTGGGGATTACAATTATTAAACCATTATGGGACAACAATATATGACAAACCTTTTGTACTGGTTATTCTCCATTTGTCCACCCAACCCCTGCTCAGAACCTTACTACCTCCTTGGCCCTACTCTATGCCCAAGAAGTCGTGGACTGAGTCTCCTCTGGCTCCTTTGCTGCCTGGTTTCCAGTTGGGTTAAGTCAATGGTTTTTATTTTTTGGATTTTTTTGTTGTTTTGGGACAGAGTCTTGCTCTGTTGCCCAGGCTGGAGTGCAAGATCACAGCTCACTGCAGGCTCGACCTCCCAGGCTCAGGCAATCCTCCCACCTCAGCCTCCCAAATAGCTGGGACTACAGGCATGCACCACCAGGCCCAGCTAATTTTTTGAAAATTTTTTTGTAGAGACAAGTTCTCATTGTGTGGCCCAGGCTGGTCTCTAACTCCTGGACTCAAGCAATCCTCCCACTTCAGCCTCCCGAACTGCTGGGATTAGAGGCATAAGCCACCAAGCCTGGCTGGGTTCAGTCAATGGGAGGCACCAGCGGAAGTCCTGAAAGCTGGAGGAGAGAGAGGCAGGAGGATTTCTCCCCTCTCCCTGCCCACTTGGGTGCTACATCTCTGGGAGCATCTCCAGCACTCCATAACTTCTCTAAACAGCCCTTTCTTACAGTTTCAGCTCCCGTTTGGTACCCCAGGAACTCTTTCCCTTGTTCCTTCAGCCCTGGGGGTGTAAGGACTTTCTACTGGACTGTTCCTGGACTCTGGGTGCCTTGTCCACCTGTATTGCTCCTTTAAGCTTTCCCATAACACTATAGGCAGAATCTCCATTAAAGTCTGTCATTTAAACTATCTGGGATAAATTCTGAATCAGGATCCTGACTAATACATCTGTATATCACTCTCAAATCATATTTCTCTTTTTTTTCTTTTTCAATTTTTATTTTAGAATCGGAACAACACACGTGCAGGTTTGTTACAAAGTTATATTGCGTGATACTGAGGTTTGGGGTATGATTGTACCTATCACCTAGGTATTTTTCTGTCTTAAAAATCTTTGTGGTAACCACAAAGCTCTTCAAACACCATTTTTAAGGTAAAGAGGAAGATTACCCCATTAAGAATCAGAATACCCAGGTATTCACGGTGTTTCTGTAGGAAATCACTTCACTTCACTGAACATCAGGTTAGGTAGCTGTAAAATGAAGATAATGAGTTCTTCCCTGGCTGCCTCACACAATTCTGTGATATTGTTTGTTGTGAACACATTGCACTGAGTAAAGTGCTACACAAAGGAATGTCATTTTAAAGGTTACAGAAGAACGAAATAAAGTATAGATGGTTGGCAGCTGGCTCCTATCAGGCAGATGACAAAATAAGTAATGATATTCTTTAAAAACACTGAATACAAACCCATAATCATGTTCCATTTTTTAATCCCTAGATATCAGGTGGAATGGCTGGAGGCCTGTGGCATACAGTGGGGGAAATTTTGTAGAGAGGCTTGACAAGGAAAGAGTGGAGAACATTTTCTGCCAACCATCCAATAAGAGTCAACCTTTCCACAGCTGCTCATGGCCTGAGAACAGCAGCACATCAGCAGAGACTCTATCAGGCCTCCATAGAAAAATAATCAAAGCTGTCCAGCAGTTTGTATACACTTTAGACCAGACTATCTTGACTTTTCTCACCTACAATGATGCAAAGGGGTCAATAAAATGCGCTCAGTTGGTTCACAGTGACAGCATCCCTCACAGTCACCAGTAGTTGATCATATCTTCCCAAAAGACAAGGAAAAAAGAAAATCATCCAAACTCCTCCCAGACTCCTCACCCCCAAAGTGAAGCACTGATCTGCCTAGGAGCTGGTAAAAAATTCTTATCCACCAGGAGACTCATAAAAATGGAATGTTACCAAAAAGCTACTCTTTTTCATCAAGGGAGAGAGCTAAAATTCAAAGAAATTAAAAATAAAATGAAAACTCAATGACTTACTGGTTATACACTATACCAAACAAATGTGACTGTTTAATGCACTTAAAAGATGAACACAGCGAGATGGACTGAAAACACATTTTTGGTTTCTTATGACAGTACTTTCAGGCTTAGGATAACTGACAAGGGTTTTCAAGATTTTTAAAAGTAAGACAAGAACAAATGTGGCAATAATTACCCTTCGAGATGCAAGGTTCCCTGCCAGTTCACTGACTCTTGATTTTCTTTGATTTGCCAGCTCTTTGACTGAATTAACTCCATCAGAAAACATACTTATTAGTAGTTGAAGTGGAACCATGATATCTAACTCTGATAATACCTAGGGAAAAAAGGCATATATCCCCCCAAAAAACATATGTAAATTTTAAAACTCAAAAGAGCTATATTTAACCTTCTTTTTCCAAAGCAAATTATTGAACATAAGGATAATTAGCCTTATACATATTCTATCAACACAGTCATCCTCCAATTTTCATACTAAGAAAATCAAAGTTATCATCGAACTTTCTCCTTTCCTCACCCCCAGCATCCAATAGGTCACCATGTTCTTTCTATTAACACTTCTCAGTTTCTCTTGACGCTGTCCCCCACTCTCCATACCCACCGCTAGTGCCTTAGTTCTCAACTTTCTCCTGGACTAGCACTGCTTCTCTGGGCCATCCCCACTCTGATCTCAATGACCCATCCGATCTTGCTGTCTGGTACAACCTGGTGTCAATCTGGGCCCAAATCAAGTCACCTTCTCTGTCATTAATTTTCTGGAAAAAAATGCCTTCTTCCTTCAGACAGAATTAATACATCCCTGTTCTCTGCTTTCTTAACCTTTATACATACCTTTATTAGAGCAATTATTACTTTTTCTTCTGTTTAATTGTCTAATCCTATCCCTCCCACAGTGAGCTGTGTAAAGAAAGGAAGTATGGGCCGGGCGCGGTGGCTCACGCTTGTAATCCCAGCACTTTGGGAGGCTGAGGCGGGCGGATCATGAGGTCAGGAGATCGAGACCATGGTGAAACCCCGTCTCTACTAAAAATACAAAAAAATTAGCCGGGCGTGGTGGCGGGCGCCTGTAGTCCCAGCTACTCGGAGAGGCTGAGTCAGGAGAATGGCGTGAACCCGGGAGGCGGAGCTTGCAGTGAGCCAAGATTGTGCCACTGCACTCCAGCCTGGGCGACAGTGCGAGACTCCGTCTCAAAAAAAAAAAATAAAATAAAAATAAAAAAAATAAAAAAAAGAAAAAAGAAAGGAAGTATGCAGAAAGGACTATTTCCAGTCCCATTTTTATTCCAGTGCCTATTCCAGGGCCTGGCACATGGGAGCTCTTGCACGCGTTTCCACAATTAATTATAAATGAGTCAACTCTAACCACTATAGTGTCCACTCTATCCTCCAAATAGACCAAGGCTAGAAAACCTCCTTCAGCTGCAACACTCTTGTCTTATAAACCAAGGCTGGATGAAAGCCCAGTCCGTAAAATGTGTAAATGTTTCCGCTGTAGCCATAGTGGTGGACAAAGCTGTATAGGCTCATCCCCAAAGAGCACAGTGTAAGGGCTGTGCAACAGGGTAACTGAGGCAACATCCAGCCATCTGTAGGTAGACTGGCTTTCTTAAAAGGGGAACTACCTTACCGAAATCCATTTGGGAATAAATGGTTAAAATTCTAAATCCCAAAGTTGACTTTTTGTTTGTTTGTTTGTTTTTTGAGACAGGGTCTCACTCTATTGCCCAGGCTAGAGTACAGTGGCTTGATCACAGCTCACTGCAGCCTCGATCTCCTAGGCTCAAGAGATTCTCCTGGCTCAGCTTCCCAAGTAGCTGGGACTACAGGTGCGCATCACCACATCCAGCTAATTTTTGTATTTTTTGTAGAGATTGGCTTTGGCCATGTTGGCCAGGCTGGTCTTGAACTCCTGAGCTCAAGTGATCCACCCACCTTTGCCTCCCAAAGTGCTGAGATTACAGGTGTGAGCTACCGAGCTGGCCCAAACTTTGACTTTTTAAAAAATGGTCCCTTTACTCTCTGTCAAATGTGAAGAATATTGCTCTTCAGTTTCGAACCCAGAAAGGCATCTTTACAACTTGAAGAGCTTATGGGATCCTATCCTTGCATGACACAGAAATGTATCTGTACCTGTAGTTAATCTAAACACTGATTCTGTCCTCATTTTCTATAACTGCACAAACTCATATCAGGTATTCAAGTTAATTTAATAAACTTTAATTGAACATCCACTTTTAAATACAAAGCATGTGCCGTATTCTAGGAGGAGAGGATGAAGGGGGTTATAAATACAGAAATGAGTAAGATCTGGCCCCTGCACTCAGGAGCTTGTAATCAGGTGGCAAGACAGACAAAAACTGTGAGACAGAAATAGAACCAAACTCACACAGAGAATCTGGGAAGATGAGGGTTTGAAGTAGCAGAAAACTTCAGATAAGGGATAATTTTTGAGATGGACTTTAAAAGGTAGGTTGGAGTTCACAAATAGAGACAGGAGAGAAAGTCAGCCCAGGCTGAGGGAACAGCATGAACTACTCACTAAATCCTTCCCCATCTTTCCAAGTAAAGGACCTGTTTAATATCAAAGATGTATCAGAATCCCACAAGACAGCTATTATACTTTTAATAGCCATTGATGGAAAAATACAAAAGGACCTAAAGCTACTATGAATTCAGTAATATTACTGCACAATTTATATATTTATATGTTATTAACCACAACTAGAGCAACATATATTTGAAATTTACTCATTTACCTATGCATAGGAGATATTCTTTCTTGGCAAACATGGGGACTTCTGAACTCTTTGCTATAACTCCCACTCCCTCGACCCAGGGATCTAAAGCTTATAAGCTAAGAACTATTTCCTAAAATGATCAAAAGTATTATTCACTTACATGAAGCCATAGCAAAGCTTGCTCCTGCACAGAGGAGGGGTATCCTGTAAACCGACAACTAATAAAACCAAACATCTCCTCCATTGAGAAAGGCAGAGGACAGAGTTCAATGTCAAACATTTTGCTGGAAAGCAGAGCAACAAAAGTAAATGACCAATGGGCATAGATTGGGTTCTACTAATACCACCACTGTCTTTCTAACTATTCCCCATTTGGAAAGCCAAGCCTTTTAGATTAGTTTGTGTTCTGAACTGTTATCAACATATTTCACTTTACTGTAAGAGAAGTTTATGTCACTGAAATAGAGATCTTATAAATAATTCATATGGTTGTTAATAACATTACTGTTCTTCCTCATATTAGGTTTAACAGAAGGAATTGCATTTCTAAGGCATTAGCATTGCTCCCCAGCATCTAAAACAGTTTCCCTTTGCACTTTCCCACCACATCCCACCAATTATAATTATATTTGAAAATTTCAAAATAAGTAAACATCTGTTTTTTCCACAAGAACAAAATCTTTTCTGGACAATGCCAAATCATCTTAGGTTGAGGTATTGCAGCTATTTCATGTTGGGGCTTCAAGTTTCTCCACAGGGTTGTTAAAAAGTAAATGAGATTATATAAAACGCTTAGTAAGGTGACAGGCACACAGTACATACTCAACAAACATTAGGTATGATTATAATTACAATGACTTCATTAAACTACTTACCCACCTTAATACTTCCCTGAATTCTTTTAACTGATTATCTGGGACTTCTGTTCTGATGGCTTCCAGCCATTCCGGCATAATACACTCCCAGACAGATTGATTGATCACATTATACGGGATCAGGCAGAGGATTCGGTTGAGACCTTCCTTCAGCTGAGTCACTGTGCTACAGGACTTATCCCAGTAGCCACCAACCTGAAGAGGTTTCCATAGCCACAGGGGAAAAGAATGAAACACACTGGTTACAATTATACTCAAGGACTTCCTAAGGCAATGGGTACAGAGAAAGGCCACAATCCATCATGTCTGAGTGCTAGGCCAAGAATCTTCAGTGTGAGATTGATTCGTAAGATGGCAAACCACCAGGATCCATCAGTTACAGAAAGGAAAACATAGTTACGAATAGGCTCAGATACTGATTACAGATTGAATTTTTAATGATGCTACTGTTGATTTTGCAAATCACATGTGAATTAAAATTCCAAAGATTTATTCCCAACAGGATGAGCATACTATTAGAGCATTCTTATTCCTAAAGTCTGATAAATCTATTACAGCATGCACGTTATACCTGTGCTTCAGAGGAACACGGTTTTCTACTACTGCATGCTTTGTATTGCAGATGTTTCATTACAGGAAATACAGTAGTTCACAGTGCTCTTTTTACCCTATGCTGCATACCCTGCCACAATTTTTTTCCTAAAATGTTCTAAAGGTAGTTGAATCTGTGAATAAAAAGGACTGGCTTTTTAAACTAATTAAGATAGTGTATCAATTTTTAAGAGCAGGAAAAAGTTAAAATCACGAATTTACAAACTTAGGTTGTTTATAATCCTGATGTTAGAGAGCGTATATTCTAAGTGTCAACATAACAAAGGTTAAACTAGTCCTGAGTCTTTACTAAATAACATAAGATGTGTGTGAAACTACCTTAATTTAAATGAATTCAATTTTAAATGTTTATTACATCTAGAATTCCAGATTATTCCAAAAAATCAATCAATTCTATTTTAAAGCTCCAATATCTATTTGGTGCCATATTGACCAAAATCTTAGACAATTGACTAAATATTTTCTGGAAGTGACTATATTTCTGTAATTTCTGTTGTGTTGTTGTTAGTTACAGGGACAGACAGAAAAGAACCAGCACTAATAACATTGAGATCCTGAAATAAATCATTACTGAAGTTTTCTGGGCTATGTAGTTTACGGTCAAGCCATATAAAGACTTACTGGTTTTGAATAGTATGTTGGAACAAGTATGCTTTTGGAAACCCTAAATTGTCAGTGGCCAGATGACAGATCCTTTGAGTTGGAAAAGCTTTCATATTTAAAAGGATTTTTAGAGAGCACTTACCCTAAACAAATGTCCTAATTGCCCATAGGGGAGGATGAAATTGAAAGAAGGATACAAAAAGTATCACAGCTAGCCTAAAAGGCTCCCTTAATAAAATTAAATAACAGAAATCAGATTTAGAACAAAAATTTAAATCTACACCCACCATAAACTCCCCTTCACCACCTTCCTCCTGCACACGGACCAGTGGAAGGCTGATAGTCCAGTCTGATAGAAGATATTATGGAAGACTTCCCTTTACAGGTCAATGGGCTCAAGTGGAATGATGTGCTCTGAGGGCAGGAATTCATCCTAAAGGCTCTGTTAAAAGATTTATAGAAACATTCCAAAGGCACACAGCTCTAAATTCAGAAGCCCTGGAACACAGGAATCTTTTGGTTTCCATGTCAGTTAGAAATTTTCTCTCTGACATAAGGGGACAATTTCAAAATAGGGCAGTTGGATGGGCAGGCCAATCCGTGAATGCTATTGTTGATGTCGCCACCCAATTCTTTGAAGTACTAAAAAATAGCTGTTCTAGGCTGAGGCAAAAGGATCGCCTGAGGCCAGGAGTTCAAGACCAGCCTGAGCAGCACAGTGAGACCCTGTATCTAAACAAAAATTTTTTTAAATTAGCCAGGCATGGTGGTATGCACCTGTAGTTCCATTTACTCGGGAGGCTAAGGTGGGAGGATCTACTGAGCCCAGAAGTTTGAGGCTGCAGTGAGCTATGGTTGTGCTACTGTACTCCAGCGTGGGCCACAGAGTGAGACCCCATACCTAATAAATAAATAAATAAATAAATATTTTTAAAAAATAAATAAATGTTCTGGCTTTACTGAGTCTTTACAAAAACAGAAATGTGGCTTTAGGAATAACCTAAAGCTCCACCCATCCTTCTTACCAATCCCAAAACCTCCCCTCCAAAAGATGCTTGCAGATACTATAAAATGCCAGGACACTGGAAAAGGGACTGTCCTGCCCTTAAGAAGGAGAACTTAAATAGTAATTGTCCTGGGCCTCAGCCTGGACATGTAAGCACTGCAGACTCTCCAGACAAATAACTGTCCATTCCCCCATCCTCAAGCACCTAAATGTTAAAGCTCAACACTGTTGGGAGAATTTCCTGTTTGTCACAGACCAAAACCTGACAATAGGCAAATATGTCCCTGGAAATCCTCTTAGAGCAGTTACTTTAAAAGTCTGCATAATTCCTCTCCCCTTTTGAGATGTAAATCTTCTACCATCCAGAACTAAATTCTCAAGAACCTGACAGCAACCTCTTTTTTTTTTTGGAGATGGAGTCTCACTCTGTCACCCAGGCTGGAGTGCAATGGCACGATCTCAGTTCACTGCAACCTCTGCCTCCTGAGTTCAAGCAGTTATCCTGCCTCAGCCTCCCGAGTTGCATGGGACTACAGGCGTGTGCCACCACACCTGGCTAATTTTTGTATTTTTAGTAGAGACGGGGTTTCACCACGTTGGCCAGGATGGTCTCCATCTCCTGACCTGAGGCAGTCTGCCCACCTCGGCCTCCCAAAGTGCTGGGATTACAGGTGTGAGCCACCACACCCAGCCAAGAGCCATCTCTTTAAAATGCAAACATCCAAGGAAGTAATTCTGCTTTAGACCCCATAATTGAGGCTCCTCACTTTTACTTGTAGTACTGCTTCTTATCACAAAATTCAAGAAATTTACTTCCCCTCCTGATAAATACCAATTAAAACCACAGTCTCTTAAGAAAACTCCAATGCCTTTTTCCTTAGCTTAGCCCACTTTAAAAAGTAGCTTTGCCGTTGACTAAAACAACCACCTGAGGCTGAGCCATAGCCTCTATGAGATTATGTATCAAGGCAAGTAAAAAGATCTTAAAGGTTTCCCCCACAAATATCAATAAAAAGCATTAGCCCGTATAATGAATAGGAAACAACTTGTTCCATCTGCCAGAAACACAATTTGAATAAAAGTGAGGCAAAGATGAAAAAGAGCTCTTATATAAACTAGTAAGTTTTTTTGTTTGTTTTTGTTTTTTGTTTTTTATTTATTTTATTTTTTTGAGACGGAGTTTTGCTCCGGTTACCCAGGCTGGAGTGCAATGGCGTGATCTGGACTCACTGCAACCTCCGCCTCCCAGGTTCAAGTGATTCTCCTGCCTCAGCCTCCCAAGCTGGGATTACAGCCACCTGCCACCACACCCAGCTAATTTTTGTATTTTTAGTAGAGATGGGGTTTCACCACATTGGCCAAGCTGGTCTTGAACTCCTGACCTCAGGTGATCCACACACCTCGGCCTCCCAAACTTCTGGGATTACAGGTATGAGCCACCACACCTGGCCTAAACTAGTAAATTTTATATCACTTTTTGAAAGTTATAAGGTCTCTATTTGTGTCTGTATGTTTGTGTATGTCTATGTGAGACAGAGTAAGGATGGAGCTTGGCTCAGCTCTCCCCCACTAGAGCATTCTTTCACGCATTCCCGCTGATCACAAGACAACACTATGCTACCTCACTGACACCATACCCATTAATAGTTATATTAAGACCCATTAATAGTCATACTAAGTGTGAAAGGAAAACCTTGGGTGCCAAAATTACTAAGCTAAAGGGAAATGTCAAGCTGGGAACTGCTCAGGGTAAATCTGCCTCCCATTCTATTCAAAGTCTTCCCTCTGCCACACTGAGATAGGTGCATATCTGATTGCCTCCTTTGGAAAGGCTAATCAGAAACTCAAAAAAGAATGCAACCATTTGTCTCTCACCTACCAGTGACCTGGAAGCTCCCTCCCTGCTTCGAGTTGTCCCCGCCTTTCTGGACAGAACCAATGTATTTCTTACATATATTGATTGATGTCTCATGTCTCCCTAAAATGTACAAAACCAAGCTGTGCCCCGAGCACCCTGGGCACATGTCTTTCCTGAGGCTGTGTCACAGGTGCACATCCTCAACCTTGGCAAAATAAACTTTCTAAACTGAGACCATCTCAGATATTCGAGGTTCACAAAAGAAAGTAGTCATTCTACTGATAAAAGAAAAACTTCAGCTGAATTAAATGCAAAGGCGTTTAATTGAGCAATAAACAATTCACAAATCGGGCAGCCTTCTGAGCCAGAGTAGGCTCAGAGACTCCAGCACAGCCATGTGGTGGAAGATTTATGGACAGAAAAAGGAAAGTGACAGACAGAAAAGAGAAGTGAGGCTGGGCACGGTGGCTGACACCTGTAATCCCAGCACTTTGGGAGGCCGAGGTGGGTGGATCACCTGAGGTCAGGTGTTCGAGACCGGCCTGGCCAACATGAGAAAACCCATCACTACTAAAAATACAAAAAATTGGCCAGGCATGGTGGTGGGCACCTGTAATCCCAGCTATTCAGGAAGCCAAGGCAGGAGAATCGCTTGAACCCGGGAGGCGGAGGTTGCAGTGAGCCGAGATTGTGCCACTACACTCCAGCCTGGGCAACAAGAATGAAACTCCATCTCAAAAAAATAAAAAAGAAAAGTGAGTACAGAAACAGCTGGATTGGGTATAGGTTGGCATTTGCCTTTTGTGAACATGGTTCCAACAGTTGGCTACATTTGATTGGCCAAAACTCGGTGATTGGCACAGTGTAGGCTATGGTCCATTCATACCTCCATTTGTTACAGATCACGATGTACAGAGAAACTTTTAGGCCAAACTTAAAGGATGTAAGGAGGCAGTTTTAGGCTAAACTTGATTTAACACTATATTATTCTTTTGGGCTTTCATGTAACCATGCCTTTTACTTAAAGAATTCCAGGCCGGGCGTGGTGGCTCAAGCCTGTAATCCCAGCACTTTGGGAGGCCAAGGTGGGTGGATCATGAGGTCAGGAGATCAAGACCATCCTTGCCAACATGGTGAAATCCCATCTCTACTGGACATGGTGGTGTGCGCCTGTAGTCACAGCTACTCAGGAGGCTGAGGCAGGAGAATCGCTTGAACCTGGGAGGCAGAGGTTGCAGTGAGCCGTGATCGTGCCACTGCACTCCAGCCTGGCAACAGAGCAAGATTCCGTCTCAAAAAAAAAAAAAAAAAAAAAAAAATTCCAGAAACTGGCCTAAGGATATCCAAAATCGAACCAAGGTTGTGGAGTGTCCCTACTCAAGAAGGAATGCTGAACTATTGATTTACAGCATAGTTGCCGCGGGCCAGACCACCAGGTGGCCTGTTACTCAAGGTAACCATCACAACTGGCTATGCTGACCTGCATACCTTACCCTTAACATGCTCTGCCCAGCCCAGCCTGCACCCCTTACCCCTGATGTCAATTCCCGCTCTTTGCCTAATAAAACAATCCCTACCAACGCTTTTTAGAAAACCAGTGGGAGGATTCTTGCACTTCCCCTGTCTCCCTTGCTCTTGAGCACAAGCCCTGAAATACAACCCTTGTCTAGGAAATCCGCTTGGCCCCATGTCAATTTCCATTACATGGGGAGCCAGAGTCTGGTTTATAAGAGATTCTCCGGCAACCGCTGCAGGTCCACAGGACATGGGGAATATTTTTCTCTCCCAAGTGGGAGGCTTGTGAGCCGGACCCCTCTGCAGCTGATGGGCAGCTGTCTGAAACTTCAGTTTAGTATTGCTGCAACTGGGAGTTTTCCTCCAGCCTCCCCAAGACTCCTTGCCACCCCTCTAAGCTATGCTTTCCCTCCTCTCCTGTCCCCTATTTGTTGTGTTTTTATTTTTCCTTCTTCTTCCTCCCTCCTTCCTTTCTTTTGGTTTTCACTAATTTCATCAGCTCCAACTGAATAGATACCCACACAGGACGTGTTGAAATGGTGGATTGGCTCAGCCTGAATAGTCACCCATGCAGGATGGACTGAAACAGCTGATCAGTTTAGAAAACTCTGTTTAGTGCCCTGGCTTTGAACTCTGTAATCTTCTTTAAGTCTTCTAAGTATTCTCCCTTCCTTTGCCACACCTTGTGGGGAAGGGAAGCCTGTGGACTTTCCTGTCGTCTGTCTGTTTCAGTGTGAAGCTACTGACTGTGGGTGCTGTTAAAGCAAACTAAATACGGCCTGAGAAGAACGCCATACTTTTATATTTGAGTCCCTGTGGATGTAACCTAGCTGTAGAAAACAACGTATATGGTGGTCCATTTTCAAGACAAAATACCTTGAATACACTTGGACCTGTAAGCTATGGAAGAACAGGATACCCTAGGGCCCTGCCTTAATAGCCAGTGCCTGCTTATTGGGACCCTTTAGGTACCCTCACCCAAACGAGAGGATTTAGCTTAGAATGGAAGTTTACTAGCTTGCAAAAGTAGCTCACCTTATCTATTCCTAACAGCTTGCTTAACCCCCTGGGTCAGGTCAAATACTTGAAGAGTCCCAGAGCTGACTACAATTACAATGCATTAAGGGCTGCAACAAAATGCAGCGAGAAGACCCTAAGGAAAATACCAAAAGCCCCAACCCAACGACCAATAAAAAACAAGAAAAGAAACTTAGGTGACTACGTCCAGGAAGATTGTAACCCCACAGTGCTCAGCCTAGAGGAACCGGGGGAGGGACTTGCACACCAGGGGATAAATTGCTTGCTGTAACTGTACAAGATATGCCTGCTCAACGGACACCTGATCTTGCAAGACTGACAGTCAAGTTTCACTTTCGCTGTACTTCTGGTCTCTTAGCCCATTCTTTGGGTTTGGACCGGTAGGCACGCCTCTTATAATTTGGGGGAGCACATTTCTGTCGAGCCTCTGAGACTAAGCTAAGCTGTCGTATCCCCTGTGACCTGCACGTGTACATCCAGAGGGCCTGAAGTAACTGAAAATTAAAGAAGTGAAAATGGCCAGTTCCTGCCTTAACTGATGACATTATCTTGTGAAATTCCTTCTCCTGGCTCATCCTGGCTCAAAAGCTCCCCCATTGAGCACCTTGTGACCCCCACCCCTGCCAGCCAGAGAACAACCTCCTTTGACTGTAATTTTCCACTACCTACCCAAATCTTATAAAACAGCCCAACCCCTATCTCCCTTTGCTGACTCTTTTCGGACTCAGCCCACCTGCACCCAGGTGATTAAAAAGCTTTATTGCTCACACAAAGCCTGTTTGGTGGTCTCTTCACATGGACGCGTGTGAAATTTGGTGCCGTGACTCAGATCGGGGGACCTCCCTTGGGAGATCAATCCCCTGTCCTCCTGCTCCTTCAACATTTATTCTCCAAAGAATATTGGGTATCCGCACCCAAAGATCAAATTTCTTCTCCATCCATTACCTACCTCAATAGATAAACACACGTGCTCTCCCTGCCGATCATGTCCGACTGATCTCTCAAACCCCAACACCTTTCCTTCCTAGGCATACTTGGATACTTTTGCCTTTGGATACCTGGTTTTGCCACCCTAACAAAACCATTATATAAACTCACAGACGGAAACCTAGCTGACCCCATAGATCCTAAATCCTTTCCCCACTCCTCTTTCCGTTGCTTGAAGACAGCTTTAGAGACTACTGCTCCCACATTAACTCTCCCTGACTCATCCCAACCCTTTTCATTACACACAGCTGAAGTGCAGGGCTGTGCAGTCAGAATTCTTACACAAGGACTGGGAACCCGCCCTGTAGCCTTTTTGTCCAAACAACTTGACCTTACTGTTTTAGGCTGGCCATCATGCCTCCGTGCAGTGGCTGCCACTGCCCTAATACTTTCAGAGGCCCTCAAAATCATGAACTATGCTCACCTCACTCTCTACAGCTCTCACAACTTCCAAAGTCTATTTTCTTCATTTTCTTCCTCACACCTGACGCATATACTTTCTGCTCCCCAGCTCCTTCAGCTATACTCACTGTTTGTTGAGTCTCCCACAATTACCATTGTTCCTGGCCCGGACTTCAATCCGGGCTCCTACATTATTCTGGATACTACACCTGACCCCCATGACTATATCTCTCTGATCTACCTGACATTCACCCCATTTCCCCATACTTCCTTCTTTCCTGTTCCTTACCCTGATCACACTTGGTTTACTGATGGCAGTTCCACCAGGCCTAATTGCCACTCACCAGCAAAAGCAGGCTATGCTGTAGTAGTATCTTCCACATCTATCATTGAGACTATTGCTCTGCCCCCCTGCACTACCTCTCAGGAAGCCGAACTCATTGCCTTAACTCAGGCCCTCACTATTGCAAAGGGACTACACATCAATATTTATACTGACTCTAAATATGCCTTCCATATCCTGCACCACCATGCTGTTATATAGGCTGAGAAAGGTTTCCTCACTATACAAGGGTCCTCCATTATTAATGCCTCCTTAATAAAAACTTCTCAAGGCCGCTTTACTTCCAAAGGAAGTTGGAGTCATTCACTGCAAGGGCCATCAAAAGGCATCAGATCCCATTGCTGTGGGCAACACTTATGCTGATAAGGTAGCTAAAGAAGCAGCTAGCTTTCCAACTTCTGTCCCTCACGGCAGTTTTTCTCCTTCTCATGGGTCACTCCCACCTACTCCCCCACTAAAACTTCCACCTATCAATCTCTTCCCACACAAGGCAAATGGTTCTTAGACCAAGGAAAATATCTCCTTCCAGCCTCACAGACCCATTCTATTCTGTCATCATTTCATAACCTCTTCCATGTAGGTTACAAGCCGCTAGCTCGTCTCTTAGAACCTCTCATTTCCTTTCCATCGTGGAAATCTATCCTCAAGGAAATCACTTCTCAGTGTTCCATCTGCTATTCTACTACCCCTCAGGGATTATTCAGACCCCCTTCCTTCCCTACACATCAAGCTCGGGGATTTGCCCCTGCCCAGGACTGGCAAATTGACTTTATTCACATGCCCCGAGTCAGGAAACTAAAATACCTCTTGGTCTGGGTAGACACTTTCACTGGATGGGGAGAGGCCTTTCCCACAGGGTCTGAGAAGGCCACCGCAGTCATTTCTTCCCTTCTGTCAGACATAATTCCTCAGTTCGGACTTCCCACCTCTATACAGTCTAATAACGGACCGGCCTTTACTAGTCAAACCACCCAAGCAATTTCTCAGGCTCTTGGTATTCAGTGGAACCTTCATATCCCTTACCGTCCTCAATCTTCAGGAAAGGTAGAACAGACTAATGGTCTTTTTTTTTTTTTTTTTTTTAATTATACTTTAGGGTTTTAGGGTACATGTGCACAATGTGCAGGTTTGTTACATATGTATCCATGTGCCATGTTGATTTCCTGCACCCATTAACTCGTCATTTAGCATTAGGTGTATCTCCTAATGCTGTCCCTCCCCCCTCCCCCCACCCCACAACAGTCCCCGGAGCGTGATGTTCCCCTTCCTGTGTCCATGAGTTCTCATTGTTCAATTCCCACCTATGAGTGAGAACATGCGGTGTTTGGTTTTTTGTCCTTGCGATAGCTTACTGAGAATGATGGTTTCCAGTTTCATCCATGTCCCTACAAAGGACACGAACTCATCATTTTTTATGGCTGCATAGTATTCCATGGTGTATATGTGCCACATTTTCTTAATCCAGTCTATCGTTGTTGGACATTTGGGTTGGTTCCAACTCTTTGCTATTGTGAATAGTGCCGCAATAAACATACGTGTGCATGTGTCTTTATAGCAGCATGATTTATAGTCCTTTGGGTATATACCCAGTAATGGGATGGCTGGGTCAAATGGTATTTCTAGTTCTAGATCCCTGAGGAATCGCCACACTGACTTCCACAATGGTTGAACTAGTTTACAGTCCCACCAACAGTGTAAAAGTGTTCCTATTTCTCCACATCCTCTCCAGCACCTGTTGTTTCCTGATTTTTTAATGATGGCCATTCTAACTGGTGTGAGATGGTATCTCACTGTGGTTTTGATTTGCATTTCTCTGATGGCCAGTGATGAGGAGCATTTCTTCATGTGTTTTTTGGCTGCATAAATGTCTTCTTTTGAGAAGTGTCTGTTCATGTCCTCTGCCCACTTTTTGATGGGGTTGTTTGTTTTTTTCTTGTAAATTTGTTTGAGTTCATTGTAGATTCTGGATATTAGCCCTTTGTCAGATGAGTAGGTTGCAAAAATTTTCTCCCATTCTGTAGGTTGCCTGTTCACTCTGATGATAGTTTCTTTTGCTGTGCAGAAGCTCTTTAGTTTAATGAGATCCCATTTGTCGATTTTGGCTTTTGTTGCCATTGCTTTTGGTGTTTTAGACATGAAGTCCTTGCCCACGCCTATGTCCTGAATGGTATTGCCTAGGTTTTCTTGTAGGATTTTAATGGTTTTAGGTCTAACATATAAGTCTTTAATCCATCTTGAATTAATTTTTGTATAAGGTGTAAGGAAGGGATCCAGTTGCAGCTTTCTACATATGGCTAGCCAGTTTTCCCAGCACCATTTATTAAATAGGGAATCCTTTCCCCATTTCTTGTTTTTGTCAGGTTTGTCAAAGATCAGATAGTTGTAGCTATGCGGCATCATTTCTGAGGGCTCTGTTCTGTTCCATTGATCTATGTCTCTGTTGTGGTACCAGTACCATGCTGTTTTGGTTACTGTAGCCTTGTAGTAGAGTTTAAAGTCAGGTAGCGTGATGCCTCCAGCTTTGTTGTTTTGGCTTAGGATTGACTTGGCGATGCGGGCTCTTTTTTGGTTCCATATGAACTTTAAAGTAGTTTTTTCCAATTCTGTGAAGAAAGTCATTGGTAGCTTGATGGGGATGGCATTGAATCTATAAATTACCTTGGGCAGTATGGCCATTTTCACGATATTGATTCTTCCAACCCATGAGCATGGAATGTTCTTCCATTTGTTTGTATCCTCTTTTATTTCATTGAGCAGTGGTTTGTAGTTCTCCTTGAAGAGGTCCTTCACATCCCTTGTAAGTTGGATTCCTAGGTATTTTATTCTCTTTGAAGCAATTGTGAATGGGAGTTCACTCATGATTTGGCTCTCTGTTTGTCTGTTATTGGTGTACAAGAATGCTTGTGATTTTTGTACATTAATTTTGTATCCTGAGACTTTGCTGAAGTTGCTAATCAGCTTAAGGAGATTTTGGGCTGAGACAATGGGGTTTTCTAGATATACAATCATGTCATCTGCAAACAGGGACAATTTGACTTCCTCTTTTCCTAATTGAATACCCTTTATTTCCTTCTCCTGCCTGATTGCTCTGGCCAGAACTTCCAGCACTATGTTGAATAGGAGCGGTGAGAGAGGGCATCCCTGTCTTGTGCCAGTTTTCAGAGGGAATGCTTCCAGTTTTTGCCCATTCAGTATGATATTGGCTGTGGGTTTGTTGTAGATAGCTCTTATTATTTTGAGATACGTCCCATCGATACCTAATTTATTGAGAGTTTTTGTCTTTTAAAAACACACCTCACCAAGCTCAGCCTCCAACTTAAAAAGGACTGGACCGTACTTTTACCTCTTGCCCTTCACAGAATTAGAGCCCGTCCTCGAGATGCTACAGGGTACAGTCCATTTGAACTTTTATATGGACGCACTTTCTTGCTCAGCCCCAACCTCGTCCCAGACAGCAGCCCTCTAGGCGACTATCTTCCAGTCCTCTGGCAGGATAGACAGGAAATTCACCAGGCTGCTAATCTTCTCTTGCCTACTCCAGATTCCCAGCCATATGAAGACACCCTAGCTGGACGATCAGTTCTTGTTAAGAATCTGAACCCTCAAACTCTACAACCTCGATGGACCAGACCCTACTTAGTCATCTATAGTACCCCAACTGCCGTCCACCTGCAGGATCCTCCCCACTGGGTTTACCGTTCCAGAATAAAGCTGTGTCCATTGGACAGCCAGCCTAATCTCTCTTCTTCCTCCTGGAAGTCGCAAGTACTCTCCCCTACTTCCCTTAAACTCACTTGCATTTCGGAAGAACAGTAATAACCCTTATGAGCCTAATACATACCTTCATTCTATTAGGTCTGTTCGTCCTCACCCTACTTTTTGCAACAGGGCTTTATGCAGTCACCCCCACTACTTGGACTGTGCCCCAAAAACCAGTCATCCCTGCTGTCTTCTGTCTAGTCATACTCCTATTCACCATTCTCAACTACTCATAAATGCCCTACTCTTGTTTACATTGCCTGTTTACACTGTTTCTCTAAGCTATCGCAGCTGACATCTCCTGGTGCTATCCCCAAACCGCCACTCTTAACTCCCTCTTAGAGTGGATAGATGATCTTTGCTAGCAGGGCACCCTCCAATACTTTCACCCTGATGAAGTTCTATTCTTTACTTTTATACTCACTCTTATTCTCACTCCCATTCTTACGCCACCCTCTACCTCTCCCCAGCTATCTCCACCACACTATCAATCTTACTCTCTCCTAGCCGTTTCTAATCCCTCCTTAGTGAACAATTGCTGGCTTTGCATTTCCCTTTCTTCCTGCGCCTACACAGCTGCCCCCGCCTTACATACAGGCTGGGCAACATCTCCTGTCTCCCTACACCTCCGAACTTCCTTTAACAGCCCTCACCTTTACCCTCCTGAAGAACTTCTTTACTTTCTAGAAGGTCCAGCAAGACCTCCCCAGACATTTCACATCAGCAAGCTGCTGCCCTCCTCCACACTTACTTAAAAAACCTTTCTCCTTATATCAACTCTACTCCCCCTGTATTTGGACCCCTCACAACACAAACTACTTTTCCTGCGGCCGCTCCTTTATGTATCTCTCAGCAAAGACCCACTGGAATTCCCCTGGGTAACCTTTCACCTTCTTGACGTTCCTTCACTCTTCATCTCCAAAGCCCAACTACACACATCATTGAAACAATTGGAGCCTTCCAGCTCCATATTACAGATAAGCCCTCTATCAATACAGGCAAACTTAAAAACATTAGCAGTAATTATTGCTTAGGAAGACACTTACCCTGTATTTCACTCCATCCTTGGCTACCTTCCCCTTGCTTGTCAGACTCTCCTCCCAGGCCCTCTTCTTGTTTACTTATACTCAGCCCCGTAAATAACAGTGAAAGGTTGCTCGTAGACACTCAATGTTTTCTCATACACCATGAAAATCGAACCTCTCCCTCTATGCAGTTACCCCATCAGTCCCCATTACAACCTCTGACGGCTGCCGCCCTAGCTGGATCCCTAGGAGTCTGGGTACAAGACACCCCTTTCAGCACTCCTTCTCATCTTTTTACTTTGCATTTCCAGTTTTGCCTGGCACAAGCTCTCTTCTTCCTCTGTGGATTCTCTACCTACATGTGTCTACCTCCTAATTGGACAGGCACATGTATACTAGTTTTCCTTACTCCTAAAATTCAATTTGTGAATGGGACCAAAGAGCTCCGTTCCCCTCATGACACTCAGATGACAAAAAAAGAGTTATTCCACTAATATCATTGCTTGTCAGTTTAGGACTTTCTGCCTCCACTATTGCTCTCGGTACTAGAATGGCAGGCATTTCAACCTCTGTCACGACCTTCTGTGTCCTCTCTAATGACTTCTCTGCTAGCATCACAGACATATCACAAACTTTATCAGTCCTTCAGACCCAAGTTGACTCTTTAGCTGCAGTTGTCCTCCAAAACTGCCGAGGCCTTGACTTACTCACTGCTGAAAAAGGAGGACTCTGTATATTTTTAAATAAAGATTGTTGTTTTTACCTAAATCAATCTGGCCTGGTGTATGACAACATAAAAAAACTCAAGGATAGAGCCCCAAAACTCGCCAACCAAGCAAGTAATTACGCTGAACCTCCTTGGGCACTCTTTAATTGGATGTCCTGGTTCCTCCCAATTCTTAGTCCTTTAATACCTATTTTTTTCTTTCTTTTATTCGGACCTTGTACCTTCCGTTTAGTTTCTCAATTCATCCAAAACCGTATCCAGGCCATCACCAATCATTCTGTACAACAAATGCTCCTTCTAACAACCCCACAATATCACCCCTTACCACAAAATCCTCCTTCAACTTGACCTCTCCTACTCTACGTACCCAAGCCACCCCAATCCCGCTTGAAGCAGCCCTGAGAAACATCGCCCATTATCTCTCCATGCCACCCCCCAAAAAATTTTCACTGCCCCAACACTTCAACACTATTTTATGTTATTTTTCTTATTAATATAACAGGAATGTCAGGCCTCTGAGCCCAAGCTAAGCCATCGTATCCCCTGTGAACTGCACAGATATGTCCAGATGTCCCAAAGAAAGTGAAGAATCACAAAAGAAGTGAAAATGGTCGGTTCCTGCCTTAACTGACGACATTCCACCACAAAAGAAGTGAAAATGGCCAGACCCTGCCTTAACTGATGACATTACCTTGTGAAATTCCTTTTCCTGGCTCATCCTAGCTCAAAAGCTCCCCCATTGAGCACCTTGTGACCCCCACCCCTGCCAGCCAGAGAACAACCCCTTTGACTGTAATTTTCCACTACCTACCCAAATCCTATAAAACGGCCCCACCCCATCACCCTTCGCTGACTCTCTTTTCGGACTCAGCCCGCCTGTACCCAGGTGATTAAAAAGCTTTATTGCTCACACAAAGCCTGTTTGGTGGTCTCTTCACACAGATGCACATGAAAATTTCCTACACTAGCTTAGTAGTCAGACAAGATTAAAAACCTAACTTAGTAGTATGTGCCAATAACTGAGTCTTGGCTGTTGAAGTGGCCATACTTCAACCACTCATATAGACTGCTAAGTGTTCAAACTGTGTTCAGATAAGGCAAGCACCAACCTGTAACCAATCCAGCTGTTTCTGTACCTCACCGCCAATTTCTGTAGGTCACTTCCCTGTTTTTGTTTATAAATCTTTATACTCCAGCACAGCACACATATCTGTTGTGCTGGAGTCTCCGTGAATCAGCTGTGATTCTGGGGGCTGCCCAATTCACAAATTGTTCGTTGCTCAATTAAGCTGTTTTAATTCAGCTGAAGTTTTTCTTTTATCAGTGCTGTCTTTGAGAGGAGAGAATTGGCAGCATATGGGTCCAGAGTCTGTATCACTCACATCCTGATCCATTTTTCCTTTTCATGTGTTTAATTTGACATCTTATTCCCCCATGCGGCCCACTGGGTGGCATCTTGCAAAAACGAGAGGCTTCTGTCTAAGGTTCCACGAAACAGAAAAGGAAGATTTTTTTCTTTTATAATGCAGCTTGGCCTCCACAGTTATGGCCCAGCGAACAGGGTCATCAAAAGCTGCTCTGCTCTTATGAAAGCTGCAGAGACAGGGAAACCAAAACCCTGGCATGAAGGTAAAAGGGTAAGAATTTCTTACCAGCCAGGGCCCCGGCCTCTCGCTCTCTGTGCAAACCAGTTAAGTAAATGGTTAAAAAACAAAAACAAAAACAAAAAAAAATCCCTGTTTCTCTCCTCTGCAAGATTTTTTTTTTTTTTTTTTTTTTGAGATGGAGTCTCGCTCTGTCGCCCAGGCTGGAGTGCAGTGGCGCGATCTCGGCTCACTGCAAGCTCCGCCTCCCGGGTTCATGCCATTCTCCTGCCTCAGCCTCCAGAGTAGCTGGGACTACAGGCACCCGCCACCGCACCCGGCTAATTTTTTTGTATTTTTAGTAGAGACAGGGTTTCACCGTGTTAGCCAGGATGGTCTCGATCTCCTGACCTCATGATCCACCCACCTCAGCCTCCCAAAGTGCTGGGATTACAGGCGTGAGCCACCGCGCCCGGCCTGCAAGGTTTTGATTAATGAGAAAAAGATGTGTGAGACTAGTCTTAGGTTGTAGTGAATCTGCTGTACTTTGTGATATGAATTTGTCGTTCTGCATTGTTCTGTCGTGGAGGGGTTGCCACAGAATAGAATGCGGGTGTAGGACTCCTGTAAGTCTGCTGTTTGAGCTAGCCCTGCAGACTGGTCAGTTACAAACTTCGCTATGGGTCCCCGAAACAAAAACCAAATGAGATTTCCCTCTTGTCTTGTTTTATGTCCTTGAGAGCTTGACTTTTTGACCATGTGGGGGTATTCTCTCTCAGTCTCTGCCATCCACAGGGTGGAAATTTTCAGGTTCATGTAAGGCAGCCAGTCTGAAAGGACACATGATAATGTCACGGCTAGCCTTAAGGATTCTCTTAAGCAGTTAAAATCCTTTGCAAACTTGAAACTGTCTGCTCCAGATTACTTCTGGGAAGAACAATACTGTAGCTCTGTGGCTAAGGCTTTGCCCATTCATGACAGTGGCATGGGTTCAATTCCCAGCTTAGAGAATGAGTCCTTTCTGGTTTGATATTTATGTGACCTTTGCCATTTATTTATTCTTTTTCCCTCCATTGTCTTTGTGACCATATGGGGGTACTCTCTCTCCATCTCTACCATTCAGAGGGCGGAAATGTTTAGGTTCATGTCAGGCAGCTTGTGATTTTCTGTCTAGAATTTTCCTTTCTCTGAGCTATCTAGGAGGCGATTCTACATCTTGTAAAAACTGCTTGCAATCTCTTTGTAGACACTTTGTGCGGCTATGGTTAAATCATAACCTTAATTAAGGCTTATTGGATTTGTTAGGGAAGCCGGAGCCTAGGAAAGCAGAGTAACCCCATTTTAAGTTCAGCTCCATCTTCAGATTAACTGAGTATATTCCTTGCTGGTCACTACCCACAGTCATGAGATATTTACAGTTGAGGAAACAGCCTAAGATACTGGCAAAGACACACTCCCACAACAGCAGAAAGTCCAGACGTCCCAATACCCATAACAAAATATGATTTCAAGATTGTTATAGTTATGGTTTGACGTATTCAAACACTAAAACATCAAGGATAGTTTTCTTTAAATCAATAGAATATAAATTTTGTCATGCTCTCTGCTCACACTTACATAGACATGGCTTAGCTTAGCTTTTATATAGAGATGACCCCTATACAAGAACAACTTAAGGATGCCGATGCCCTTCTCTGTAAGGGAGTAGCTTTCAATAAACTCTCTCTTCTCACTGCACTCTGCCACTTGTCTTGAATTCCTTCCTGTGTGAGATCCAAGAACCCTCTCTTGGGGTCTGGATCAAGACCCCTTTTTCTAGTAACAGTTGCACTTGGGAAAATCCCTTTGGGAGAATAAAAGGCTTAAACGCCAGAGGCATTGGCTGTTTGTCCCCAGCAGCCAGACAATGGTCTGGCAATTAAAGATTTAAAAGGGTTTTTTTTAAAGAGCTCTATGGTAAATGAGATTAATTAAAAGGGGATAGCCAAGCTATACATACATTTAAAAGGCTGTTAGGCTTTTTTCTCTTCTTGGATCTTGTTTTTTTGAAAAAAAGGTTTTTGGGTTGTTTTTTTTCTCAGTTGATTAAATTGTTTCTCCACTTACTCTGTCCTCTGGCACACATGCCCTCACTGCCCTGCATGAGAGGACTTAAGGTAATTTCTGACAGCCTGGAACTCCTTGAGCGAAACAGAAGAGGCACCACAGACTCCTGTTTTGGGAGAAACCTCTGTTTTCCAAGTAGAACCCAAAGAATTATAAGCAGACAGATACTCCTCAAAATCTGAGGCTCTGTTCTGTTTTGCATTATGTTACCTGATCTTTTTGACTTTGGGGGGCATCAGAAATTATTTTGCATTATTTAGAAATGTTGAATCTTAATGTGCAATAGCTAAATAAGAGGCGTATTTTTTTTAATGTCCAATAGCAGTTGCTTATAGTGAGTGGCTATTACTACAGGGTGATACCCCTTTCTTTGTGTGTTTACATAAAAAAGCCATGCTCTTGGGCACCTAGAAGGTATGAAATGGAGGATGGGCTGATTACAGAGCAGACTAATTGATGTTGGGTTGTCCAGCAGCCTTGGGTAAATGTCCTTACAATAAAATATGCTGTGAAAGCATTGCACTGTCTTGTCTCATAGCACTTCCTTCTTTGGGGGGACCCAGTATTTGGTGTAAAAATGGGATCCTTGATTTTGGGAGATCTGTTCTGCCTTCCGGCTGTGCCCACATACTAGGCCCTAAAAACTGCATGCTTTCCTGGCCTTGTTCTTTAAAAGGTTCCACCCTGAATCCAGTTTAAAAACTTACATCTTTAAAGAAATCTCCACATGTAAGGGTATCTTTTTTCCCTGGCTGTCCCACCTAAACTTTTACTCACACCATTTCTCCCTTGGTTTAAGTAAAATATAAATTATTTATCTTATTTCACCTAAGAATTGTCCCTTTTAAAATGCAAATTCAGATTTACCTCACTGATAATTATTTAGGGCAGAGAACAGATAATCAAAAGATTGATGCTCTATCTAAAATAAAATGAGAAAGAAATCTTGGCCAGGTGTAGTGGCTCACACCTGTAATCCCAGCACTTTGGGGGCCCGAGGCAGGTGGGTCACTTTAAGCCAGGAATTTGAGACCAGTCTGGCCAACATGGTGAAATCCCATTTCTACTAAAAATACAAAAATTAGCCGGGCATGGTGGCGTGCACCTGTAGTCCCAGCTACTTGGGAGGCTGAGGCAGGAGAATCACTTGAACCCAGGAAGCAGAGGTTGCAGTGAGCCAAGATAACACCACTACTCTCCAGCCTGGGTGACAGAGAGAGACTCCATCTCAAAAATTAATTGAAAAAAAAAAGAAAATCTTAAAAACTGGCAAATGAAGAATCTTATAACTCTACCAGATCTGCTTCTCTGTCTGTCTGTGTATTTATATGTGTCATGTATGTGATGTCTTACTACCAAGACATGTAAAAGACCTCCAATGAATTGGCTTAAAGAAAAATAAACGCTTAAATAAAATATTTTATCAGAAAAACAAACACTTTAGTTCACATGGCTTTAGTAATCTTTGGTAAATAAAGACAGTTTTAAAGACTATTAATAAAATAAAATTAAATGTCTTTAAAATTTAGGCCTTCAGTCTAAATTAGGCAGGTCAGAAACTGCCCTTGCTAGATGCTTTAAGGTTATTAACTGTTTCTATGACTTTTGATAACTGTTTGACTTGCCTGCTTTGGGGCCATTAGATTCTAGGTAAGGCCTGGGGATATATAGAATTAGACACACTCCCTAGCTATACTGGCAAAGAGTCACATATTACCTGTAGTTCCCAGGCTCTGCACTTGGTACAGAATTAAAATTGCGTACACTAAAAATAAAAATTAGGTGTTTTTAATAAAAAGGCATGGGAATGTAGTTTTTAAAAGACAAACTAATTTTGTCTAATTTAGAGGTTGTTCAAGGATTGTTTTGGGTTAAAAGAAAGATAGAATATAACTGAAAGTTTAAGCCAGTTGGAGAAGGTTTGTGAAAGATTAATCTGGAAATAGAAATTCTGTGTATGAGCTAGTTGACTAAAAGGGTATTATTTCGTTTTTCCATAAATTAAATATTAAAATAAAAGCTCGCTAACACAGGGCCAGAATCTGGGCTCATGTGTCAGAATAATAGGGTTTTTCTGGAGCATTTATCTGCTCTTTAACAAAAAATTTGCAAAGGGTTATAAAAATCTTACCTTATGGTCAAACTGGTTAAAATTAGATAGATTTGTTTATCAAATTTTATTGAAATTAGCTTTAGTATTAATATACTAATGCAAAGGTAAAATTTGGTTTTCCCTTTTGAGCAAGATTTTCATTCACCTACAGGAAAAAGAGAGAGACAGAATTTTTTTTTTTTTTTTTGAGACAGAGTCTTGCTTCAGCCAGTCACCCAGGCTGGAGTACCATGGCATGGTCTCAACTCACTGCAACCTCCGCCTCCTGGGTTCAAGTGATTCTCCTGCCTCAGCCTCCCGAGTAGCTGCGACTGCAGGCATGTGCCACCACGCCCAGCTAATTTTTGTATTTTTAGTGGAGATGGGGTTACACTGTATTGGCCAGGCTGGTCTCAAACTCCTGACCTCGTGATCCGCCCACCTCAGCCTCCCAAAGTGCTGGGATTACAGGCATAACCCACTGCGCCCAGCCATGCTGTCTTTATCGGGTCTGGTTATTTGGAAAGCTGAGTCCTCTCTCTATGAAAGACTAAAGGATTTTTGCTGTTTAGAAATCTTTGAGTTAATCATGTTGGTTAAATAAATAAACTGTGGTCCTATTTTGTGATGTCAAGTGTTTTAAATTTTGATATTTGACAAGCTTTCCAAAATCAAATCCTGAATTAAGCCTTTTTTGACCTAATTAACCGCTTTGTATTGTAGGTCCTCTGAAGTCCAAAAGAGACATATGCAGCTTATTTGGTATATCAAAACCACACAGGAAACACTATCATATTTAAAATGGTGTTTAGCTTTTTTCAGATTATATTCACATAAATGTGTGATTAATATGTATTCCAAAGTTATATGAGATTCCTATGATTCTGATATGCCTAAGTATCTGCTATCAATAACAATTAAGATTGTTATGTTAAATTATTGTGTGTCACAGAAATGACCAGATTTCCCTGTTGATTGCATCTTTAACTGTGACTGTCCTAAGACTGTTGTCATCCACAGACAATTGTCTTGTTTTAATCTATTCCAAAAGAAGGTTTATAATCAGCTAAAGGACTCTCATGGATACTCTTGGATGCAGGTCTCTGACAACTTGGAGACTGAGCCAGTAGAATAGAGGGAAAAACTTGTAAGACCCTCTTGGAGATCTAATCTGTCCATAAATATCAAGCAGAACAGAAGTTAATTTCATGGACTAAACAAAGAGGAGATTGAAATAATCTGTTTATGACCTTTTCTTCCTGAAATGCTGCTAACCCTTTTTGTTTTGTTTTTCAGAGTCAAGAAAACTTTTTTCCCTTTTAAACTATTTACAACTTTTAACAAGTGAGTAAACTACAACCTATAAGCAAAATTTCGAGCATGTTTCTTTCTCTTTAGCTGATTTCTGCAGAATTTGGAACCTATATGTGAGTATTCTTAACTTATGGCAATATAGTTGTTTGCATACATGCAATAAGAATCTGTTTTCTTTTGTAACAGGACACAACTGGGGAAACTGGTTATTTTATCAAGGCTTTATGAGAATGACATGCTTTCATACTGCTTTTCTAAAAATTGAGGTTGACTTATAAAGCCTATAAAAGCCCATTGGAAAAACTGCCCTCATATCCTGTCTATGCAGTCCTTGTACAGGGTTCCTGACCTATGGTAAGTAAAGACTGTCACTTTCTAACAGGTCCAGAAGCCCCAAGTTATCTTTGGACTTCAAGAGGGGAGGAATTCACCCAATTTATACAAGTGTTTGCAGGTACAGATAAATCCATAGCTAGGCTCACAGCTTTAAAAAGTCTAATCTGAGAATCCTTACAAAACAAAGTTCCAGCAAAGCCAATTAAAAAAAAAGTTTATATGGCAAATAATTATTCTTGCTGCACTTCATGCAAATAATCAAAACAAGTATCATGAAACTAAAATTTAATTTGCAAACACATTAGTCCTACCGTAATTTGTCTTTGATAAAAATGAGAGACTGGAGAGGAAAAGAGTATAATACACCTGTTGTAGGTTCTAGTCTTATCTGTTGTTTTTGAGCTTTTTAATATTATTTTCTGGGTTGCAAGTCTCCAAACTAACATTTTAAAAATTTTCTTCCACTTTTCTGACTTAATGAAATTGCTACTACCTTTTTCCTAAGGCCCTGCAAACTAAGGCTTATTCTTTATAATACAAGCAAAAAAACATGAAAAATTGCCACCACCCTGCTCCTCCATAACTAAAGATGCTTTGAGCCTAATAACTGGGTAGATTATGCCCACCATTAACAGTTGTTTTTCTTTTGTTTCCATAGAAATGTCTCTTATTAAAAGTATGTTTGCCTTATATTTCAGACACCAGGAGACTCATTCTCCAAGCCTATTCACTTAAATTCCAAATGGCACCTGATTTCTTTTCATAGCGTTGTTAAACTGGACTTAGGCATTTTATTAATTATCACTGGGTACTATTTGATTTTTAAAATAATTATTTGTTATATTCAACAGGCGTACAGATGGTTAAAGTTTATGCCTTCCAGGCTTCAACAGTTCTAAGTCAAGCTAATGATGGCCCAAGGATTCCAACCCATACCATCCCAGAAGGATTCTAGTCCCTACAGGTCTCTAGAACAGTCAGTGAGAGATTACTATGTGCCTCTGAGGTTAGACAGGGACAACACCCTGTTCAGCACAACTGTTCAGTATAGCTTCAGAAGATGAGATCTTCAGCCCTTTTTCCTTAAGAATAAAGAGAGTGAAATATCTCAGAGGGGAATGAGACAGTAAGGATGAGGCTTGGCTTCAGCTCACACCCACTAGAGCATTCTTTCATGCATTCCCACTGATCTCAAAACCCACACCACTACCTCACCAACGCATATCCATTAATAGTCATACAAAGAAAACAGCCATTCTGTATTGTTCTTCTGTGCTCTTATATGTTTAACCATGCCTTTTACTTAAACAATTCCAGACACTGGCCTTAGGAGATCCAAAATTAAACTAAGGTTGCTGAGTCTCCCATCTCGGGAAGGAATGCTGAACAACTGATTTACAGCCTTGTTGCCACTGGCCAGACCAGCAGGTGACCCATAACTCAAGACAACCATCACAACCAGCTTTGCTGACCTGCATACCCTACTCCTAACATGCATTGCCCAACTCAGCCTGTATACTCTACCGCTGATGTCAATTCCTATGCTTTGCCTTAAAAAAATAAATCCTGGCCGGGCGTGGTGGCTTACGCCTGTAATCCCAGCACTTAGGGAGGCCGAGGCAGGCAGATCACGAGGTCAGGAGATTGAGACCATCCTGGCTAACACGGTGAAACCCCGTCTCTACTAAAATACAAAAAATTAGCCGGGCTTAGCGGTGGGCGCCTGTAGTCCCAGCTACTCAGGAGGCTGAGGCAGGAGAATGGCATGAACCCGGGAGGTGGAGCTTGCAGTGAGCCAAGATTGTGCCACTGCACTCCAGCCTGGGCTACAGGGCGAGACTCCATCTCAAAAAATAAATAAATAAATAAATAATAAAATAAAAAATAAAAAATAAATCCTACCAGCTCTTTTGGGGGAACCAGCTCGGGGATTCTTGTGCCTCCACTGTCTCCCTTGCACTTGAGAACAAGTCCTGAAAATAAAGCCTTATCTAGGAAGTCCTCTTGGCCCCGTATTAATTTCCATTACATGGAGAGCCAAGGAGCCTGTGGTCTGTAACATATGTATATACATTATGTATATGTGGTATCTTCTTACCTCCAGAAAATATTGCCAAATTACTTTATAAAATTCCTTAAGAGACCTCTATTCTAAATGGGTTTTGTGAAACAAGTAACTCAAAATCTAAGCTGTTGGAACTTTATATTTAAGGGAATGTGATTATGGGACCTGAGTCATGTAAACAGGCAGCTGCAACCTAGGCAACTGTAACCTTGTTTTTCTAATTACAGATTAGCCTTTTTTCTTACTTACATTATTTTGTAAAATGTAGTAAATGACTAAATTGAGCCAGGGAAGACTCCTTCCTCTTTTTTTTTTTTTTTTTTTGATACGGAGTCTTGCTCTGTCTCCCAGGCTGGAGTACGGAGCTGCGATCTTGGCTCACTGCAACCTCCGCCTCCCAAGTTCAAGCAATTCTCCTGCCTCAGCCTCCCAAGTAGCTGAGATTACAGGCACATGCCACCATGCCCAGCTAATTTTTGTATTTTTAGTAGAGACGAGGTTTCACCATTTTGGCCAGGCTAGAACTTCCCTCTTTCCTCTCTCACAGAGACTTCATGACTATCATATTGTCTAGGATGAAATGTTAAATATACTCTTTTAAATTGGAAAGGCAACAAAAACTAGCTGTATGGAAATGAAAACAAACTGTAACTAACTAAATTGTTGCAATTTATAAACCACCCTTGTGTAGAAAATGTTATAATCCTGCTAAATTTCTTTGTTTTCTGCCTATATAAGCAAGGCCTTAACTTTTAACTGCAGAGCACTGACGCCATTTCTCTGAAGTCCATGTTTGCTGAATGGCCATTCCTAGCTTTTTGCTTAAATACATGCTTTAAAACTGGTTTCTGATCCTTTTGATTAATTCAGATTGACAGTTGCAAAACATATACACTTACATGTTAAATTAAGTCTAACCTAAAGCTGTCTTCTTACATATTCTAAGTTTGGCCCAACAGTTTCTACGTATACATAGTGAACTGTAACCTAGCTGCATGTATAAACAGATTGTAACCTACTCTTGTGCCAATCACTGACTTTTGGCCAATCAAGGGCAGCCAACTGTTAATAAGGCAAACACCAGGATGTAACCAATCTGGCTGTTTCTGTACCTCATTTCCATTTCCTGTATATTACTTTTCTTTTCCTATCTTTTTTTTCCACTACATGGCTATGCTGGAGCCTTTCTGAATCTATTCTGGTTCAGAGGCTGCCTGATTTGTGAGTTGTTCTTTGCTCAATTAATCTCTGTAAAATATAATTTGTCTAAGGTTTTTATTTTAACATATATAAATTAAATATTCCTAAACCTCTCAGAAATATAGGAACTAACCCAAATGCTTTCAAGTGTACGTGATTTCAGTAAATCTGTAAATGAGACAAGTATAATATTGTTGGTTTAATAAAAACAACTGTGTTTTCAGAGTTATCAGCATTGAGTACCATGCTGAGCACACGTTTTGCTTCTACCTGGGCTTACTACTCAAATAAACTAATATATTTACCAATGTTTAAGATTATAGAATTTACAGATTTGATTTTAATTAAACAGAATCATTCTGACAAAGTTTATATCAACAGTAATTGTGTTTTACAATGTTTCTGCTTAGATGTAGTTTTCAAAATCTTTTTGGTAACTTGAAACCTTAATGGTATACTAAGTTAAATTAAATGGCAGGTATTCATTGAAAATCTAGATCATTTCTAAGTAGGATAAAATATTAACACATTAATTGCTGATCATAAGTTTATCTGCTTTTAGCTTCTTATTTTTTACAAATGCTAAAGACATTTGGTTTTGTTAAAAAGGATGTTCTTTTTGCCACATTGGGGAATCATACTAAGAGGAATATGCGTCTAGAAATTGTGAGATGGTATATTCACAAAATTTGCTAAAATGCCAAAAAATGCTGATATACAACAGACAATTCACAGTTGTCTAATAGTTTTCTCTGGAAAATAAAGGATAATAAGCATTGAAAATTATAATCAATCATATGTAAATTGAACTACTAGACATAATCAGGATGAAGGAAAAACCTCTGTGTGCAAAGTATTCAAGTAATGTAGAATGTGGTTTTGTTACAGGAAAAAGAGGAATTCTTTCCTAAAGGAGCTGTTTACTCATCATTCCTGAATGAGGAAGAGGAAAGGACCAAAACCTGAAAGGGAAGGATGGGGAAGACAGAGAAAGAGAATTTTATCTTGTGTGGTCATGTTGGCTAAGATTGAGTAGATTTACTGTAAGGTTTTTAAATGAGCTTTAATATTAACAGTGTACTGATGCAAAACTAGAGTTTCATTTTCTCTCTCTTAAAAAAACAACATTTTTTAGATTATCTTATTTCTGTTCTTAATAAGAGGTTGTAAAAGGTTTTTCTTTACCTTTTGAAAAATCTGCCTAGGAAACTACCACAGTCTGAATATTTGTGTCCCCCCAAAGTTCTTAGGGTAAAACCTAATCACCAATGTGATGATGTTAGAAGGTGGGGCCTATTGGGAGGTGACTAGATTATGAGAACAGAGCCTTTATGAATGAACACCCTTGTCAAAGGGACCTCAGAGAGCTACCTTGCCTCTTCTACCACATAAGGACACTGCCAGAAAGCACTATCTAGGAACCAGAACGTAGGCCCTCACCAGACACTAAATCTGCCTTGATCTGGGACTTTCCAGCCTCCACAACTGTGAGAAATTTGTTGTTTATAAGCTACCCAGTCTACGGTATTTTGCTATTGCAGCCCAAACAAACTGAAGAAACTAAGAAACAAAGACTGTGTCTTATCAGAATAATTTCCTGTGGCTTTTTTGTTTTTGTTTTTGATTTTTTGTTTTTTGGTTTTTTTTTTTTGAGACAGGGTCTCACTCTGTCATCCAGGCTGGAGTGCAAGTGCATGACCATGGCTCACTGCAGTCTCAACCTCCCGGCGATCCTCTCACCTCAGTCTCCCAAGTATCTCGGACTATAGGTGCGAGCCAACATGCCAGGCTAATTTTTTAAAATTTTTTGTAGAGACAAGGTCTCCCTAGGTTGCCCAGGCTGATCTCAAACTCTTGGGCTCAAGTGATCCTCCAACCTCGGTCTCCCAAAGTGCTGGGATTACAGGCATGAGCCACTACTCCTGGCCTTCCTGTGCTTTTTGTCTTTATCCTGTCCTAGATTATTTAAGAGAACCAAGTCTTCTAAATATTAAAAGAGCTAAGTTTTGTTTCTCTTTTTGTTTCTTACAATTGTGTTGCTCCCTATATTTACTTTTGAAATCTCTTAATGTCATATGGGTTAAATAAATAACTAAGAATTGTTTCACAGTGACCTGTAATGTTGGTTAATCAAGTACTCAAATCTTTTGACATTTCTGATAACTTTTGATATTTTGCCTTTCCAAAGCCAAATCCTAAATAAAATCCTGGTCTTGAACTGACTGAAAATTTCCCAGAGGGACGCTTGAAAATATCAAAGGATTTGTTCTTACCTATAAAAAGATACATTAAACTAATTAGGTTTATTTGATATGTTTAATTCTACGGAAAGCGTTGTCAAATAAAAACAGATGTTTAACTGTCCTTAGGTTACATTTGCATAGGGAAATGTTATGAAGACAAATATTTCAGGAATTATATAAAGTTCCTAGAAATTTGTCAATGCCCTTGCTGGCATGATACGTCTTTATGCTTCTTTGTCTGATGGTAGACAACAATGACAAAATATTATCAGTTATCATTTTGTTATTATTTTAATGTTTCATGCTACAGAAACAACAAAACTGCCTTGTCAACTGTGTCACAGTGAACTTTCAGCAGATCTTTAACTATGACTATTTTAAGCCTTTTGTCATTCAGATAGTAATTGTTATCTGATGTTTTTCTGAAAACTCTTGCAATCGGCTACTAGCAAGAATGCTTATTTTCAACATAAACAGATTGTCTCTGAGATCCGTGGAAAGGATTATGACAGGTACCCTGGCGTACAGGCTTCTGGTGGCATTGCTTAAATAATTGAGATCATACCACTGGAATGAGTAAGGATTGCCAGAACTCTAGTGGAGCAGCTAATGGGTTCATTAACTGCTAACTCAATGAAGCAGAACAAGACTGAATTACATAGGACTGAATGATAAATTATTGTAATTTGTATCATTTTTTGTTTTGAACATTGCTAGTTTTTAAATCAATGTTCTGTTTTTCAGATACAAGGAACCCCTTTCTCTTTTCTCCTAAGCTATCTATAACTCACAATAATTTGGTAGATTTACACCTTTGTAAACAAAAATGAAATATATCTTTTTTCTCTCTACTTGATTCCTCCAGAATTCAGAAGCTCTTATTGAATATTCCTATTTTCATAGCATTACAGCTATTTGCATAAGTTGAATAACAATCTGTTCTGCTTTTAACAGGACATAATTGGGAAACTTGGTTATGAAACCACCTTTACAAAAATTATAACAGTGAGAAAATAATGACAGTGGAGGAGATCGGATCTAGCCAACCCCCTCTTGCCTTTAGCATTTAAACTGCCAAACTAGCTTTGGGAGATATTTAGCTTATAGTTTAAATGACAGTAGCCCTTCTCAAAAATTCAAATGCCTTTCTAAAGAGACCACAAGGCTATGAGGAGGAAAGGAGCCTGAATTCTGCTAAGGTGTAGACATAAATGGTTGCCAGCTCTTATTCCAGAGGTTACAAGATACGCAGCTTCTCCAATTATTCCTGCGGATAACATCACTATGGTAGAACCTAAGATTGGCTTTTTGAGATAGCTTTTCATGTTTTTTGCATGTCTGACACCCACGGCTCCACCTGGAGCCGTGTCCTCCTGTGTCCCCACCCATAATCAACTCAGCATAAGAGGACAGCTTCAACTCCCTATGATTTCATCTCCAACCCAACCATCAGCAGCAGCAAGCATCCACTGTCTAGCCACCCCTACTCCTTCCTCCAAATTGGCTTTGAGAAACCCCTAACCTACAAGCCTTTGATGAGACTGATTTGAGCAATAACTCAGTCTCTTGTGTGGCATGGCTGACTTCATGTCAATTAAACTCTTTCTATACTCAATTCTGTGAATCGATGTTGTTTGTGCAGCAGGCAGGAAGAACCCATCAGGCAGTTACAGTTGTATTACCAAGCCTTTGCAGAATGTCATATTTGTGAATTGCGTGGAATCTGATATGACAAACAGTTTTAAGGAACTAAGATTGACTTTATGGAGCCAGTGTTTTCAAAGCCCTCTTGGAAAAACAGATTCGATAACTGCATTACAGAATTCTCAGCCTTACAGATGAGTAAAAAAGGTCACTTCCTGGGAAACTTAGAATATTTGGGAGACCTCAAGGAGAAAGGAATTCACTCAAATCTGTAAGTATTATAGATGAAATCTGACGACAAGTTCTTGGCCTGACTTCTAGCATCAAGAAACCTCTAAAAGTCCAATCTGAGATTCCTTGTAAGAGTTCTGGCAATGCAAACTTTAAAAAGCCCTAAGTAGTCAATTACCATTCTTGCCGTGCTTATGCAAACAATCAGACCAAATTTAAAGAGACTAATTTTGTAACCAAAAGTAATCTTACCTTGATTATCTTTGGTCAAAATGCAGGTGATTGTAAAGAGAAATTTTATGTTTTGATGAAAAACTATAACCCACCCTTGTGAGTGATCAGATTCTAGTCCTGTTCATCACCTTTGAGATAGTTTGCACCTCTTTGTAAACTAGATCCTTCTGTCTTGCCCATTTTGCCAGTAACACTTCTAACTTTTCTCCTACCCACCTGACATGGCATCACTGAGAACTAAAACCCAACTTCCTAGATCATTATTAAGACTCTGGGTTATCTTGTTACAAAGCCCTAAAAGCTGAAGGGGGACAATATGATATAAAATTTAAAGGACTTATTGCTACAACAGTTTGGTCCACTCAGGAAGTTCACCAAACACTCACCTCTTCTCTGCTCTGCTCTGGAAAATAACCGTAACTGTGACACTGATGTTCTCACTCCACCGTCTAAACATGCTTCAAGACCAACATCTACACATCTTCTCAACTGTCTGCCCTCCGTACTCAAAACCTAGATTTATAGTCTATCCCAACCATTAATCTGTGCTTTTCTGGTTCCTTGTTCTATGCTCTTGTTCTCCTCTGCAGATCTCTTACCTCACAATTTCTAACCTAAATCTTCCCTCTATAGCAATCAACCTAGCTTCTTTCATGTATGTTGAAACTTCAAGGGAAGTTTCAGATAAGGGAAATGTTATCCACTGAAACCCTACAGTTGGTATAAAGATTATTTTAAAGTGAAAACATTTAAGCTAAAGAAGATGCAAAAAGAAATCTTATCTGAACTTCCATTATGTGACTCAAGCAGAGTCTCCAGAGAAAACCCTTCTGTTATCCCCCTCCAAAGGGAGTTTCCTGTGGATTCAGCTGCTGTGGAGATAGCCCAGCTCCCATGGTATTAAAAAACCCAATGGAACCTTCCATACCTTCTCACTGAAGCCCTTAAGTAAACCTTTTGTTAAGTTTGATATACAAATCTTTTATCTCTGGCTATTCAGAAAGTAATTTATCATTGAGATCTCCCACATGTACTCATAAATATACTTTGTCTTCTCTCCAGTTAAACTATTGTCAGTTAATTTGCAGACCCCAAAACATCTGCACCTAAGTTGGAATAAGAAAAGTTTTTCTCCCAACATAATCATTTCTTCTCATTTTCCAGAAGCATGTCACATCAATCCTTCACTATTCCAACAGACATAATAACAGAAAACATATCAACACAGGCAAAGAATGTCAGAAAATGGGAAATTTCCTTTAGGCAAAAATTCAATTTTCTAAGTGAGTCAGTAGGTGGCACCAAAGAAGAAAGAAGTACATCTCCATAAATGCACAGATCACTCTGAGTCCTGAAAATCCAATAAAAGTTACCCCTATAGATGGTCTGTGCTGTTTTATCCTTAAATGTCCTACTTTAGCACAGGTTTCTACTGAAAACTGCCTCAAGATCTCTTTGAAAGGAAATAAAAAATCACAAATAAAAATAACACTTAGTAAACACTTGGAAAAAAAATTTCACGTATTACTGCCAAAACCTGATTCTGGATATCCACCTTTCTGGGTTAGACGCAAATTACATCATATTCAAAAAATATGGGCTGCTCACAGTGGCTCATGCCTGTATAATCCCAGCATTTTGGGAGGCTGAGGCAGAAAGATTGCTGGAGGCCAAGAGTCTGAGACCAGCCTGAGCAACATAGAGAGACCCCATCTCTACCAAAAAATTCTTTTAATTAGATGGATGTGGTGATGCATGCCTGTAGTCTCTGAGGTGGATCTCTTGAGCCCAGGAGTTCAAGGCTGCTGTGAGTATGACTACACCACTGCAGTCCATCCTCAGTGACAAAGTGAGACCCTGTCACAAAAAAAAAAAAAAAAAAAAGGAAAAAAGAAACATGGGATCTTCTCAGATGTGATCCATTGAGGCAGAAACAAGAGGATCAGCACAGAGAAATCTGTTCTTAAGTGAGAGGAATAGGTGCATTTTGTCTGACCCTGAACGTTTTTGGCATTTCAAATGGCAGGGCAGGGACTTCTACCATTCACCTGTATATATATATATACATGATTAAAAAAAGAAAAAAAGACATTTCCCCTAGTTGAATGGTAATCTTTCCAAAGATTCTAAGCCAAAAGGGGACTGAGCTCTAGTAACCTCATGGAAAGGCTTTTTTGTTGTTTCTTAATAAAAATATTTAGCTTCCCAGCTACTCCAGAGGCTGAGGCAGGAGGATCACTTGAGCCCAGGAGTTCAAGGCGACCAGCCTGGGCAACATAGCAAGATCCCATTTCAAAAAAAAAAAATCAGCAATGTTGAGAAAGAATAGTCCCTTAAATTCTTAAAGATACCTCACAAATGCATCTTGCCATTCTTCCTCATCCCAAATCAACATCAAAGCAGCACATCACCCAAGACATAGTTACTAAATTCATTTAGCTATATTAGTTAAAATAAGGAGAGATGTTCCCCCTCTGCAGACACTGATAATACCCGCATGGCTAAGGCAGCACTTCTCCCCAAGTCCTCCTCTCTAACAAGGTGAGAGCTGTACGCCTCCACTTACCCTGGCAAATTCCATGGGTTTAGGAAGAAGGCACATGACCATGACATCGAAGCGAACATCACATACGGTCTTCAGCCATTTGGTTACAAACTGAGGCTTCAGCTTTTCCACCAGACTTCCCACTTCATCATCCATCATATATGCAGTGGAGTGAAACCACTGAAACACCATGGCCACCAGCCGGGCCAAGCTTTCTGTAGGTGTGTTCTCACTGGGTGTGCAGAGGCTCACCTAGAAGTAGGTAGATTAGAACCTTGTTCAGCTTCCATCCATCTTTACAAAATTATTACAGGTGCATTAAAAGGCAAAAAAAAAAAAAAATAAAAATAAAAAGACATCCCAGATAATCCGTTTGAAATAGGCAGTTTTAAAAATGGGGATCGCTTATCCAGAAACTGTGTTCATTTCTACAGGGATAGATGGATTGCAACAACAATTTTCCCTCAAGATTTCACCTTCCAATTAAGCATTTTCTCCTACAAGAAATCCATTATATAATCTGCACCAGATAAATGCTTCTAAAAAGTTAGGTCAACAAAATGATATTTCATCAATATCCTCAATGAAAATAATGTATATACATTTCGGTTCTAAAATGATCATATTTTGCTAAGAATTGTGTATTAGTAATAATTCAGATACCTTGGAGTCCCCCCAATTCACTATCATAAATAGACTTTTTTTTTTTTTTGAGATGGAGTCTCCCTCTGTCACCCAGGCTGGAGTGCAGTGGCGTGATCTCGGCTCACTGCAAGCTCCGCCTCCCGGGTTCACGCCATTCTCCTGCCTCAGCCTCCCGAGTAGCTGGGACTACAGGCGCCTGCCACCACACCCAGCTAATATTTTGTATTTTTAGTCGAGACAGGGTTTCACTGTGTTAGCCAGGATGGTCTCAATCTCCTGACCTCGTGATCTGCCTGCCTTGGCCTCCCAAAGTGCTGGGATTACAGGCGTGAGCCACCGCGCCCGGCCCATAAATAGACTTTTTAAAACATCATTCATTCATTTACTATGAACTAATCTTTTATTGAGTACTATGGCAGGGTCCAGGAATAAAAAAAATAAATAAAACATTGTCCTTGCCTTCAAAGAGTTCACAGTAGTAGCCATTGTGTCATTAAATAATAACTTCTAGGAAGCAAGATATGTGAAATCAACAATTAAATGCCAATTTGGTAAAGACTCTTTCACAGAACTATGTGCAAGTATAATAGAGATATATCACTATGGAGACTGAATTAATGTCTCCAACGGGCAAAACAAAAGCCTGCTTCTCTGCAGCATTGGTAAATTCAGCTTGCTTGGGACGTTAGATCTGTATGTTTGATCTCTACTGAATAGATGTTGAAGTTAAATCAGTCAATAGCAATCATATTCCTTGCATTACTTTGGCTATAATGTCTCTGGTGTACATAGACTTATCATAAATACACAAAAAGCTCCACAGAGACTGAACTTTCAAGAAAAATTTCACGTACATAGGTGATGGGACATGAATTATCTGTAAATGTTATTGAATCCAGTACTTGACAATATATACTAGCAACTTTCCTACTTGTACCAGTCTAGATCCTGATACTGTAGGTTTAACACCTGGCTCTTCATCAAAATCAATGGCCAAGAGCTTTTTAAAAAATTCCCAAGATTCTGGAATGTGATCTGGGAATTGTTAGTTTTTAAAAGCTTTCCTAGGTAAATCTAACATGCAGCTCAGGATTGACAGCTATTGCCGTAGAGAATTCAGTCCCATTGCTAAGGTTAATTTTTCACTATTTACTCCTTTTAAAAGAACAGGAGAAATTCCACATCAGTACAATTTTGAAATGAGAAATAAGAAAGTGGAGAAGAGTTAACTTCTTTTTCTTACTAAGAACCATATTCCAAATTGACTGAGCAGCCTCTGATCGTGTTTATCATCGTCCTTGTTATCAAAGTCAGCATTATCCAGGGAATGGTGGGAAGAGGAGAGGCCCAGCTGCCGCCGCCGGTTCAGCTCGTATTCTCGCTGCTCAGCATGGAACTCGGCTTCTTTCAACAAGCTGCCAAAGAGCAGTGTGATTTCAAGTTAGACTGTGAAAAAACACATTCTAGATCATGACCCATTCAGAGGAAGTACCTCATGAGTACTCAAGCATGCTGGATTGCTCTTATTTGAACTGAGTACTGTGTTACTGAGTTACTGAGTACTGTGCATCCTGAGTTACTCCAGGATGCCGCATTCTATTTTCTTACTATTTTATACTCCATTCCCATTTCAAAGATGAACAAACTGAGGCACAAAGAGGCTAGTTCCTCCAATCAATTAGCAGCAAACAGAACTGATCCCTTCTGACTTCTGGTTCACCAACCATCCCACTATAAGTCAATGCTTCCTCTATATCTATCACGAAACTGTACAGACAGCAAATGCATGATACAAGGAAAGACTGAGGAGCTTATACCCAAATGGAAAAATATACACCATTTGGTATTCAAAGACACGAAAGTGAAACAGTGAAAATTCTTTTTTCCATTTGCTAAACTGGTTCCAATTTTAAAAAACAACACTCAGTATTGGTAAGTTTTATACATGGTGTTGGCATTATAAATCCATACACACGTTTTGAAAAGCAACTTGGTCGTGTATTAAGAGTCATGTAAATATTCATACCCTTTGAACCAAGGTACTTGATATCTGGTTGTCTACCCTAAGAAAATAAAAAATGTAGGTACAGCACCATGTACAAAAATATTTCTCAAAGTGTTACTTATAAAAGTAAAAAACTGGAAGCAGTCTAAATATGTAATCATAGAGAAGAGTGAGTTATAGCTAGATTAATATTATATATCCACTACAGATGATAAATATGGAAACTACTCAACGACGTGGAGAAGAGCTAATAGTGTAATGCTATTTCAAAAAGAATTGTGGATACACTGTGATTATGGTTATAGAAATGAAACATACATTTGAATAAAATTAGAACATAACCAACACTGATGATGATGGTGACAACAGTATGGCTGAGTGCTTTTATTTCTTTTCAAACTTTCCATAATGTTCGATTTGACAAACATTAATTGTATTTCTACTATGTGTCAGCCACTGGGATAAGAGAAACAGAAAAGACTTGGCCTCTATCCTTTAACACTTAAATTCTAATTTTTTTTTTTAATTTATTTTTTTGAGACGGAGACTTGCTCTGTCTCCCAGGCTGGAGTGCATTGGCGCAATCTCAGCTCACTGCAACCTCCGCCTCCCGGGTTCAAGCGATTCTCCTGCCTCAGCCTCCTGAGTATCTAGGATTACAGGCAGGCGCCAACACGCCCAGCTAATTTTTGTATTTTTAGTACAGACGGGGTTTCACCGTGTTGGTCAGGCTGGTCTCCAAATCCTGACCTCAGATGATCCACCTGCCTTGGCCTCCCAAAGTGCTGGGATTACAGGCGCGAGCCACTGCGCCCAGCCATATTATTTCTTTAATTAAAAAAAAAAAAAAAAATCTTGCCTGGAGCCAGGCACGGTGGCTCACGCCTGTAATCCCAGCACTTTGGGAGGCCGAGGCAGGTGGATCATCTGAGGTCAGGAGTTCAAGACCAGCCTGGCCAACACGGTGAAACCCCGTCTCTACTAAAAATACAAAAATTAGCCAGACGTGGGGTGTGCACCTGTAATCCCAGCTACTCAGGAGGCTGAGGCAGGAGAATCGCTTGAACCCAGGAGGCACAGGTTGCAGTGAGCCGAGATCGTGCCACTGCACTCCAGCCTGGGCGACAGAGCAAGACTCTGTCTCAAAACAAAACAAAATAAAACAAAAACAAGCAAACAAAAAATCTTGCCTCGATGAGTATCAGACAAAAAAAGAGGAAGCGTAGAAGTTATTTCAATTGCTTTTTTTTTTTTGGTCATGTGACAGAAGAAGAAAAACCCAGTAGCCTGCAGGACCTGTCCCTGCTGTCCCTGTCTGACTCCACAGGGTTGTGGTTTATCCCAGTATGGACTTACCTGGAGTTGTCCCACACCTGTTTCCTGTGCAGGTAATTCGCCCTTGTTGCCTTCCCCGCCTCCTGACTGGTTAATGCTGCTGTCAGTCAAGCCAGGCCTATTCACACGCTTCACTCTGATTGGCCCCTTCACCTAGTTCCCCTACCGCCCTCTCCTCAATGCTATTACTGAGCTCACCAAACCGTACCACAATGAGGTGCTTATGTTTTTCTATTCCCTACATGGGTAACTTAAGGGCAGAGACTATATTTTATTCCCTCCTACCTCCCAAGTGCCCAGCATAGTGCCTGGCACATAACTGGCATCTGTAAAAATATTCATTGAATTCATGAATTAAAATAGCATCATTACAACACTGCGGGAAGGTGAGCATCTGGGCTAAGGGCATTTGAGGTTGCATTAAATATGCACATCTCAGTGTGAGGAAGTTAGCTCAAAGCAAGGTGGAGTTGTCAGAGGCAGCTACTAAGAAACTGCGTGTTACCTGATCACGGCCTCCACGGCACAGACCAGCTCCTCAGCGCCGCATTCCCGCGTGTTGATAGGCGGAGGAGAGGTCTGATAGAGGTGGGTCTCCGCAGCGGCCCCCACTTCATTACTGTGATGATTTGAGTGGCACCTCTTGCAGTACCGAACAGGCCTGTTTCCGTGACGACCGCAGCACCCTGCTGAGAAGCAGGTGACAACTGCTCTTCTAACGTGGGAACTGCAGTTCTAGAAGCCAAGAAAGTGAAATCGATTAAAATTGACCACCGAGGTAAACTTGGCTAAGAATCAGAATAAATGAAAACTTAAGGGGCCACTCGAAGTGACAACATATTCAAGGGCCACTAGTTTCCAAAGCGCAGGTTATTCTCCCACTAGCTAGATTTCAGTCATAGTTAAAAAATAAAGGTGAGGAGTGTTTTCTATTCCTGTGAGTAGTAGAAATGCTCTAAATATCAGTGGCGCGGTGTAGGGAAGCCCTGTGCAAAGTTACCTCGGCCATGGGGGTAGTGAGGAGGAGGACACTTTCTGGATTATTTCAAGTTAACATTCCAAGAGTTTTTCAGCAGAAATATAAAGAAAAAAACAGAACCATGGATCAGAGAGTGCAACATCACTGCACATCAGGGAAGAAAAGAAATGATGTTAACTCCCAGAATAAACTCTTTCAAAATAATTTTATCCACCTCAAAGAGTAGATTTCCACTACAGCTCCTCTGTCCTTGTCGCATTCAAGGACAGGTAGATGCTGCATTCAAAGACAGGGACGTGCTGTGCCAAGGCGATGGCCTCAGACCAGCCTTTCCTATGCCCACCAGCACTCTATGAAGACCACAGGGACGTACACAGCCAGAACCCTTCGTAGAGTCAGCATTGACATCAGCCGCAGGAAGGGAACTGCAAATTAAGTGATGGGAACAAGAAAAGTGGTGGAGCATAAGACATTTCCAAGTTCAGGGGTGCTACTGTTCAAGCTGCCCTGGCAGGAGGCAGAGGAGTGAGGCAGCACCCACTTAAAGCTGTTGGAGACGTGCCCCAAGCCTATGAGAGATGCGACCACCACATAGTCAATGTCTCTTTCAATAGTGCTTGTGAAGATGTGAACACAACCAAGGGGTCGTTAGATTCTAAGCCTTTATGAACTCAGAGCTTGTGAGAGGAGGAAGATAAAAGAATGAATTAATCTGTCTTCACGTAGAATTTAAAGGGAAAATACTGAGCTCAGGACAGTCTTTCTAGCCAGCATAGGATTCTCAAGGTAAGAAAAAGTCTCAAGGCAAACATCAAATCCAGGGCCCTATAAGGAAAATGTGGTTTCAGTAGGAAAAAAATGATGGCAAGGGCTTGAATATAAAACCCTTTGTTAAGAACTCAGAATTTAATATGGTACACCATAGACTCTTTTAGATAGACAAAAAGAAAAAAAAAAAAAAAAAGCCAGGGGTTGGGGAGTGCCTTCTAAGGATCTTAAGGGCATACCTCAGCATTCTCTTCATTCAACAATAAGGGTTCTAAGAATCTTAAAGTCATCGTTCCCAGGAGCCTCATAGAGAGCATAAGGTGTAGAACGACTTATCCCAGAGAGGTTTGTGCATTTGACTCACGTTTAATGAAGCAGGTTTATAAATTGAGACATAAAAACCCATGTTTTTAATGGATATACCATTGTAGATTGAAAGGGACAGAGACAGCCCAAAAAATAAGATGTTTTGGGATTTCCAAACTTCTATAAGCAAAAAATAGGCTGATAAAACTACTTAGCTGTAAATGATAGGCTACTTTTTATGAGAAGGAAAAGATGGGCATCTCCCAGAGGGTGGGGCCTAGAGCCAAAGAGACCAGCTCCCAGGAAGCAGGACTGGCACCTAACTAAGGAACAAGTGACATGTGCCCTGTGACTTTCAGAATTTCTAAGAACTCCAGATACTCCATAAGAAATTACTCAAAATTTAGCAGGATAAAACAGCAACATTTAATTATGTTCATAGACTCTGTGGATCAGAGATTCGGACATGACTACCTTCCTCTCATTTCCTCACTTTTTACATGAGTCTCTACTGCAGTAATCCTACCCCTGTATCACTATTGCATGTTAGCTGTGCAGGATGCAGGTAACATCTCTTTCATTCACAGGTATTCAAAGCAAGAGGAAGAATACTTAAGGAGCCAAGCCCAAAAAGCCTCGTCTACATCTGAACTTGATTTTGATGAGAAGCTCTTGGACCTCCAGCCAGGATTTTGCAAAGGGAAAGAATGTAAATCATCTGTGACCAGAGGAGGGTTGTCCACACTCCTCCCATCAAGAAGTCAAGGATAGTTTCCCTCCCCTTGAATCTGGACGGGCTTGCAGCTGCTTCAACCAATAGAGCATGACAGAAATGATGCTTACAAAAGGACATGCAGCTTCCACTTGCTGCCTTGAGATGTTCTCTCTTCAGAAACTTCCTCATTAGGATACTACTCCCAGATCTCTGCCAGGATGCCATGAGACAGCCAAGCCACAGGGAGGACCATGTTTAAGTCTTGAGTCAATGGCGCTGGCTTAGCCTAGTCTTCAAGTCACCCCATCCCAGAACCCAAACGTATGATCTAGAAACCTCTAGATAATTAAAACCCTCAGCTATTCAAGTCTTCCCAGATGAAGCCCCAAACATCATCAAAAGAGACAAGCTATCTCCATCATGCCCTGTCTGAATCTCTGATCCACAGAGTCTATGAACATAATTAAATGTTGCTGTTTTATGCTGCTAAATTTCGAGCAATTTCTTATGGAGTATCTGGATACCCTGCATATGATAATATCTGGAATACCGACTAAAAGTCAACCTGCTTTATTACCACATGCCATCAATCCTAAACAATGTCAGCAATAAAATACATTTCCCCAAAAATAATCTTCAGTTGATCGAAGTTCTAAATAATTGCTAGGATTCCTACTAAGTTTTGATAATATATTTGAAAGGCCTCAACCCATGTGGATTCAGCTCATTCATTTCCAAGGTAAACTAGAGAGGCTTCCCTTAGATGGAGATTCAGCTGGACATGTTTTCAAATGTTCACTCCAACAACTTTGCTTCACTGCTTTGAATTTTAAACACATAGAAATAACTTGAAGTGGTCTCACAAAATCACAGAATTGAAATAATCAAGGTCTGTCTCTTTATCTTTCCAATCACGATGCTATCACTGCTTATTTCAAATATACCATTCAAGGAATACGCAGTACAAAGAGGTAGAATACAAACTACCCAGGGCAAGCTCAAACAATTCTGAACTGTTATGAACTTAATGGAAGTTCTCCAAATTAACGTCTATGTAAAACACAATGTTTATTAAAGGATAAGCAATAAAAATGTGCTAATTTGAAGCTTGTTACTAAAAATAACTTTGTCATATAAAGAGGGAAGTGTTAAAAAATGATCTACCCTGGGCGTCAAATATGTTACATATGTCCCCAGAGCCAAAACATGCTGATTTAGAAAATAGAACTGCTTGAAATCCTAGTCCCTCAAGCTTATAAACGATTGCAAAGTAAGAATGGCCTCAGGATAAAGATCAAAGGAAGAATATAGTCTATGACTCTAAGATCCTTTGTTAAGGCTTCAGAAAGTTATAAGGCGAAGTCTAATTGAGCCTCTCAGGTATAACAAGGCTTCTAATAATTTTAAGGGCACACTGAAATGCCCGAAGTATAGGAAGGACTGCCTCAAAAATCATTATAGGTGTGGCTTTGGGGGCACATGATCCCAATGAGATTCACTGAAAATCCACAAAGTTTTTAAGAAAGTCATACTAGCAAAAGCACCACCAGCTAAAACTAAAGTAAACAGACGCAGTTCTAAATGAAAAGAGGTCTATGGGACCCTAACTCCTACATGCAGGAAGCAGATTGAGAAAGTTACTTAGCTGCAACGTGGACTATTTCTTACTGAAAAGAAAAGATGTCTCAGAGAGTGGAGCCAAGAGCTCAGGAGGACAAGAACAGATTAGGGAACTATTTCTAGGAAACAAAACCAGATCATAATCAAGGCACGTATGCTATTCCTGGAGACAGAGGAACTGTTGATGTGTTTGTGGCTGGAGCTGCTATAGACCAATGACTACTATCTGCTTTCCCTTCCTCTTTTTGAACAGAAGCTTATTGCTATGATCCTATCCCTGTCTCAACATTGTGCCTTGGGTGCCGAGAGGGAAGATAACTTTGCTTCTTAGTTCACAGGACTCTGAATCAAGAGAATCAGTTACCAAGAAGTTTAATCAGTGACATATCACATGCAGATCACAAGATACTAGACTTTAAGCCTGAAGCCATAAATGAATAAGACTTGTGGAGGTCATATAAAATGGTGAGCATATTTTACATATGGAAAGAAGATAAATAATTATATCCAAAGGACGGACTGTGGTAGATTAAATGTGACCACAGAATTCTTGCCAATCCTTCAATAACCACAAAGATCCTATTTCTCCACTCTTTGAATCTGGGCCGGCCTTGGAACTTGCTTTGACCTGTTGAATGCTACAGAAATGATGCTGTGTGACTTCTGAGAGGCCTTGAGTGAGTATGGCTCTCTCATTCTCTCAGAAGACTGCCACCTGTGAACAAGTCCAGCCTAGCCCCTGGACGATGAGACATCATGTGGAAAGAGGCCCAGACACCCTACCCATCTCACCATTCCAGCTATCCCAGCTGAGCCCCAGATATGGGAGTGAGACTATCTGGGGCCGGCCAATTCCAGCTTACCCACCAACTGACTGCAAATACATGAGTGAGCCTAGAGCAATTTATCAAAAGAACTGCTTAGCTGAGCTGAGCATAGGACAAAGTGCCAATCCACAGAACTGTGATTAAATAATTGGTTGCCATATGAGACACTATGTTTCCAGATGGTTTGTTATGCATCCATAGATAACTGAGACAGCCCTCAAATATACCTACTCACAATCAACATCCCAAAAAGTTTAAATGACATGTGCAAGGTCCACATAGGTAGGAGGGAACAGAACTGGCCAGAGTCCAAGAATCTCAAGCAACTCGTCAAAAGTTCTTTTTTATGACATCATACCGCCTCCTCTTACTCTTTTCGATTATTAAAACAAGAGAAGATGGAGGTGGTTTAGAGAAACTATTATTAAAAAAAAAAACTAAAGGAAATATTAAAGGAAGAATCTTTAGCTACATATATTGTTCAACTTACACATAAATACTTTCCACATACAGTCAGTCTGGATATGTTTTTCACACACCCAAATTGGACTATTTGCACTCCACTTCAAAACAATCCAGATTTCTAGCATACAAGATATATCCTTAACTAAAGTTAAGTACCATAAATTGCAGTATAATTCAAACCTTTTTCTAATTGGACTCCTATCCCAGAATTACACATAGGCTTTTATTGCAAATTACTGAACAAAAGCATTGTGCATAAGATGGGTGAGCAAAAGCAGAAATGGAAATAGAGACCATTTGAGTGTAGCAATCTTGCATGCTAAATTATTTCCTTTTCCCCTCCACAAATGCAATGGCATGCACATACTGGAAACCACGGTGCAGAAATGAGGCAGATGTCAATAAATGAATTTACATACAAACACAATAAATCATGCCCCAACCACACCAATGGTTTGCTCTTACCTTTTTCTGACATATAGCAGATATTTCAGCTGTAAGGGGAAGGCACACAAAATATCAACAAAGAAAGAGAGCCCCTCTAATTTTTATTTAATTAATTAATTTATTTTTTGAGACGGTGTCTCACTCTGTCACTCAGGCTGGAGTGCAATGGCACCATCATAGCCCACCGCAGCCTCTTGACCTCCTTGGCTCAAGTGATCCTCCTGACTTGCCTTCTAAGCAGCTAGGACAACAGGTGTGGGCCTCCATGCCCAGCTAATTTTTTTTTTTTTTTTTGTAGACATGCAGGGGGTCTTACTATGTTTCTCAGGCTGTTCTTCAACTCCTGGCCACAAGCAACCCTCCTGCCTTGACCTCCCTCCCAAAAGGCTAGGATTACAGGTGTGAGCCATCATGCCAGGTCTAGAGCCCATTTTAAATAAGGGCAGCCATGAAGGGGGAATTTTTTAAATCTTAGTAACTCGACCTCTGGACTTGGCCCAAACAGCTTTTCACTTGTCTCATAAATTATCGTCTACTTTTATTGGCTTCTAGTTTCCTCAGAAATCATGAAATAGATCTCTTTTCATCTAGTGGTGTATGTTTAGTGAGGTTAAAAACACCTGCACACTGCTACTCTTACAAGTAATTTAATCTTTTCAGACATGACTTAGAAATCGAATCTTGTTAAAGCCAAACAACTTTAATCTTATTTCTCCATTTTACAGAGGACAAAACTGAGAACCACTGTGGTTAGGTAAATTCTTCAAGATCACACAAGCTATCAATGGTAGGGGCAGACCTTGAGTTCAAGTCTCCAAATTCCCCATTTACTGTTCTTTCCATTATACTATGACACTGGGTTGATGTGATATATTTACAGCATCATCATCGGATTATTTGCAATATCAAAAGTGTAGAAAAAATTACTAACTTGGACTACCTAGATTTAAATTATCAACTTACACCATTCTTAACATGTGTGTGTAAAACCAGCTGTAAGGTTATTTAAGAGAAAGCAATTTTTTTCAAACCCACAGGTAGACCAGTTAGAGCAAGACTGTCAAATTACTGCCTACATACGGGATTGACCTTAATGAATGGATAAGAATTATTTTTAGTGGGCACATCAATTATTTCCATGAAAACTGATGCTGGAGAATATTTGAAAATAAATTTTCCAAGAATTGGCTAATACGTACTCTGAAATAGTATGTACTCAAAAAATGAACTAACACCTTATTTATAGTATAGTCTATGTTACAATTTATTTAAAAGATCAAAGGTAAATGTCTCCCAAACTCTGTCTGGTAATCTTAAACTAGTGGATGAAAAAGCAATAAAATTTACAACTCATGTTTAAAAACTAGTTTTGTATAATTAATGGTTATTTGACAGTTTGATATCCTAGAGTTTAGCTTAAATCATGTGAGGTTAGTGTCACATGTCTAGATAAGTAATGAAAAGTTATTGCCAATTTTCCTCTAAAGATGAATATCACTGGAGACGACAACCAGAACTCAGCAACATATTTAAAAAGTATTTTATAACTTCTATTTTATAACTTGACTATGGCTTTTACCTCAGAGCACTGGATGATCACTAATTAAGTAGCCTAATTTAAAGGAAAAAAAGTTACATTTACCCATATAAGCCCAAATCCTTTTACAGGTTTTTTGTTGTTGTTGTTTTGGGTTTTTTCTTTTTTTTTAAGACGGAGTCTCACTCTGCCGCCCAGGCTGGAGTGCAGTGGCGCGATCTCAGCTCACTGCCAGCTCCGCATCCCGGGTTCACGCCATTCTCCTGCCTTAGCCTCCTGAGTAGCTGGGACTACAGGTGCCCGCCGCCATGTCCGGCTAATTTTTTGTATTTTTAGTAGTGACGGGGTTTCACCGTGTTAGCCAAGATGGTCTCGATTTCCTGACCTCGTGATCCGCCCACCTCGGCCTCCCAAAGTGCTGGGATTACAGGCGTGAGCCACCGCGCCCGGCCTGTTTTTGTTTTTTTTAAGACAAGGTGTTTCTCTGTCGCCTAGGCTGGAATGCAGTGGCATGATCACGGCTCACTGCAGCCTCAACCTCCTGGGCTCAAATGATCCTCCCACATCAGACTCTCAAGTAGCTGGGACTACAGGCATATGCCACCATGCCTGGCTAAATTGTTTTTCCTCTCCCGCCCTCCTAAATTTTTTGTTTGTTTGTTTGTATTTTTAGTAGAGACAGAGTTTCACCATGTTGCCCAGGTCGGTCTCAAACTCCTAGGCTCAAGCCATCAGCCCGCCTCCACTTCCCAAAGTACTGGGATTAGAGGCATGAGCCATTGCGGCTGACCTACAGATATTTTATGTAAATTTTCAAAATGTGCCTTTGAAGGATAAAGAGGCTGATATTATTGCTCCATTTTACAGAGGGGAGCGCTAAATTAACTTCTCCCTTAAGGTTGAGAATCTAACATAAATAATCTAATATGAAAAGTGAGACTACAAAAAGTCTAATTATCAACCAAAGGCCTTCAATTAAAAAAAAAAAGTTCACAGAATTTAGTTTGCATAAGGTTTTCCTTGAAATAGGCCTTTCACATGAATCCTTTTATTTTCTTTTTTTTTCCAAGAATCGAATGGAGTGAGGATATTTTGAGCTACTCACATATGAATTCATAGTTTATTCATGGACAGCTTGATTTTTCACAATAATAAGACTTTCATGGTTCATTTTTTTTTTTTTTTTTTTTGAGATGGAGTCTCACTCTGTCACCCAGGCTAGAGTGCAGTGGCGCGATCTCGGCTCACTGCAACCTCTGCCTCCCAGGTTCAAGTGATTCTCCTGCCTCAGCCTCCTGAGTAGCTGGGATTACAGGCAGGTGCCACCATGCCTGGCTAATTTTTTTATATTTTTAGTAGAGATGGGGTTTCACCATGTTAGCTAGGATGGGAATCCATTTATTTTCTACATCTGAAGTCATATACCATCGAGTTCTTCCTGTGCCCCGATCTCTACTCAAACTTAGTATGCCTGCAGCTCTTTCCACCTTTCATCTTTCCTCTCTGTTTGTCAGTACTTTTCCTTGTCATTTTAGCCTCCAATGACATGGCTGGAATAGCTGCTTCTCCCACATATGGAGAAATGCTCTGTCTGGAATCTACCAACTTATAGGGCAGAGCTTTGAGAACTCTGACAAACTACAAGAAGCATTGCAATCTTGTCTTTCCATTGAGATGGGTTAGATATACTTTATCCCCATTTTACTGATGAGGAAACTGAGCCTCAGAGAAATTCAATGATTTCCCCCCCACAACACGGTACTAGTAATAGTAGCAGGAAAAAGGCCAATTATTCATTTCTCTCCCAGCTGGTGTTCCTTATTCTTTTTCTTCTCCTTGATAAGACCCGGTGCAGCAACTTATCACTGACAACAGCTGTTACAGATACAGAAAATCCCTGAAGACATAATTTGGCAGGGCTTTAGTCGTATGGAATCCTAATTCCAATATCTACCCTTAATTTTGGTAGGGATGATACTACTTCCCTCATTATTAAATGTGTGGGTACATTATAAATAAGGCATTGATATTATGCTTCATATCAATGAATATTCATAGAATACAATACTTTGGTGACTGTCTTTGTAAAATAAAATAGTACAAAAGGAGATAAAGCAACTATGTCATTAGTCATGATTACTCATTCTTCATCCTTTCCTAAGTAAACCATACCTTGTGGCAGAAGAACATCAATCAGCCACTCACTGTGGTCCCTATTGAAAAAAACAAAATTCATTTTTGAGCTTCATTGAAATGTTCTTCCACATGAATGTTTATAAGCTGCACACTATTGCTGAAAGGCTTTTAATAGAAAGGAAGTATAATTAAGAGCACTATCATAATAAACTCTTAAAATGTCTAATGCATTCCAGCTAAATTATAAATTATAGGCACTTCATCATATTCAGTTATCTTTAAATGATACTTTCCAGATGCTAATTAAGCCAACCAAAATACTGCATGATCTGTACAAAGCTGAGTGTGATTCTGTGAAACAAACAAGCAAAAAGAACCCATATAATTTGTATGTCATGTTTGGAAACCACAGTTTTCTTTTACATCTGTTTTTCTCTGTGGCCTTTTTAACAGGGTTACTCCAAAATTGGAGCTGATTTATTACGTGGAATTGCCTTCTTCTCATGTCACATACAGAGAAATATTGCAACTTTTCAAAGCTGTAATGTTCCCAATGAAAGTTTGCTATATGTTAAATATCAGAATAATCAACCTTTAAAAATCAGAGAGGCTAGTGAGAAACTTTAGCAATGTAACTAAGTCCAAATATTTTTCTTATCTTCTTATTGTTGCCCTATTTCCTTTTCTTTAAGAACTCTTATACCTACCCTGCAATCCTCTCGCTGCATTCTTCACAGAGATACAACGGGGGTGGTTTATCACCCAATGCTACTGACAGGGAAGGGTCTATACACATCTGAAACACATGAAAAGACAGAATGAACTCTCCTGTTCCTGGGTATCACATTCCCTATATTCTAAGCACAAATGCTTCAATAATGACAGATTTTCCAAAAGCAAGGTGGAATAAATATTTTTAGTAAAACCCTTTTTACCAATAAATGTTTCTCCCTGCACTAGCTGATGAGTATACCCTGAGGATTTAAATGTGGCTGCCGTGGTTTTTCATTTCTCCTGTTAACTTGCAATTCAAGTAATAAATAGTGTCAAGAAATTCACTCTTATTCCACAAAGATCCAAAATATCATCTTGTTCAATTGCTGCTCAAATTGGCGGTATATTACTCACAATAATTCCTTCTTTGAAGTGGTAAACAACAGTAGTCTCTCAGGAAAAGGAAAATATATTATTAAGATTTCAGAATCATAACTGATACCAAAATGCTAGTGGTAGGGAACTTTGCTTCTTAAGGCATACCTTATTCAAAAAAGTTGGCATTAAGTCTAACATTGAGTGGTTCACTTCTCTTACTCTGGAATCTTAGTTCTGTATCAATCATCCAACCTTTCTTTTTCATGTGTTTTTTTTTTTTCCTACACTTGACCTACAATTTGTTTGCCCTTGCTGGGACTGGTTGATACGGCTGGGTTTCACTAGACTAAGCACAGAGATGCAAAGTGTTAATTTCACAGCTGATCATTGGAATATTTCAATATCTGGATCTTTTAAATCAAATGAACAAAAAATCTAGATAACTAACTGCATTTTGTACTTGGCATAAATTTAAATTTCTATAATTTACCAAAGCCATTTTGAATTCTGTTTCTACCCTTGAAAAAATAATCAACTCATGTGCTAGCTGAGTAAGCAGTTAAGATGCCTAATACACAAATTTTTCTGGAACTACACTCTTTTTTTAGTTGTTCTCACAAATTTGAAGGGGGGAAATCACCCAAACTTATAACCCAAACAGCCTGTAATTCAAAGTGAAAACTCAGATATTTCAATGATTGAGGAATCTAGTTAGAACTGCTCAATTTACCATCAACATTTGTAAACTATATATTCCCTGATGACAAAGACTCAGAGTGAAAATTTTCCTCATATAAGTTTCATGCTTCCTTAGATGTAATAAGTAACTACTTTGGGGTGTGTTAAATCAGAGATTGGCAAACTTTTTTTGTAAATATTTTAGGCTTTGTGGGACTCAGTCTCTGTCACAACTACTCAATTCTGCTGTTAGAGCATGAAAGCAGCCATAGACAATACGTAAGAAAATTAACATAGCTGTGTTCTAATAAAACTTTATTTACAAAAACTGGCAGAAGGCCAGATTTGGCTCTGGGCCATAGTTTGCCAGAACCTGCCTTAGATAATTATCTGGGCTTCAAAGTATTTCATAAAGTGGACTTCAAGTAGAACCAAGTAAAACCAAAAGCAGAGTATGATATAAACTTTAAGTTCCAGCATATTTTCATATTTAATCCTATTACAACTCTTGGCTTTTGCCTAAAAAGTACTTTTTTGCAGCCTATTAAGACAAAAATAGATGATATTTTTCTATTTGGTATATCATTCTTGCTTAGCAGTACAGCTCACTGTCACAGAGATATTAGGCTTTTGGTGAGGATTAATCAATTTTCCCCAAATCTTTCCCATGCCCCCCATGTGGAGCTCCTCTTACATATTATATAAGTTATTCTACCCTCTTTTTTAGTGAGTCATTGATACCTCTCCCAGGTAAAGATACTTTTTCATTCCACTCAAAAGGAGAAGCTCCTAGGATGCTAAAACTATAAATAATCATTAGAGATTAGCCAGTCAACCTCTGACTTTTTAAATAACTTACTTAGCATGACCTATCAGATCTGTAGTTGGTCTAGTGAGTTTTGTTCTAGTCTGAACAGGTTGGTTTACAACCACACTAATGTGTTCATATCTGTGTGTCACATTAGTAAGTGGATTTTTTTTGTTTATGACATATGCCCAATGTAGAGGCTTTGGAAAACCGAGAAAGGGAAAAAAGAAAATTCAATTAACACATTAACCCTCCATCTTGATGCAATCCATAGTAACATTCTGATAAGTATTACTGATTGTTTTTCACCATGAATATATGTAACCTTTAAACTTTTTAAAACTTTTAAACATCATACTATAACACTGCATAACTTTATGCTTAACATTATTTTGTAAGCATTTGGATGTTGGATACCCTTGACTTGCATGTCATGTGGTGATGATGTGGATTGGGCGGACTCACACTGTAAAGGAAGAGCAATACTGAGCCAGACCTATTGTAGTGGAAAAATGGCCCCAGCACAGGAAGTCTTCATGAGAATGCTACCTTTCTGCAAAGTGTAGAATGAAAATAGAAAAGTAGGGTCTTTAAGGAAACTGGAGTACAGAAAGTAAGATTTGGGGGATATGAAAATGTCTTGGGACTAGAAAGAGGTGGTGTTGGCAAACATTGTAAATACACTAAATGCCACTGAATTATTCACTTTAAAATAATTCATTGTTTATTATGTGAATTTCGCCTCTATTTTTATAAAATGACAGAAAGTGGATGGTTTGACTTATCATGGCTGACTCACTTCAGGAAGAAAAGTGAGGCCAACTCAGTGGAATGGACTGGGCTGTTTGCCTAGAAAAGAAGTAGAAAATCTAATTCATGATGCTTTGTGTGAGTAGGAGGCCAGAAAGCATTACTAACCAGCATATCAGAGGACTCCTGAGAATGCAGTCTGACATAAAATCAAGGAAAAATAACTGCAGAAACCAGACAGAAAGGATCCCCTTCCTGTTGATGTCTGGGTGACCCAAAAGAAGGAGCTATAACTTAGGCAGGAGGAAGAAAAGAAGGATAATAAGAAGGAACCATGGAAGTCTCATCATTGTGAAAAATCAAGCTGAACTATATGAATGAATTATGAATTCACATGTAAGTAGCTCAAAATATCCTCACTCCAAAGAAGAGCACCTCTGAATCCCAAATGTCTATTGAAGGTCAATAGTGGGGTGCACACAGTAGAATGGGAGGGGCCTACACTTCCATTTTGTGGGTCATCATTACCTGCTCTTTTTTTTTTTTTTTTTTTGAGATGGAGTCTCGCTCTGTTGCCCAGGCTGGAGTGCAGTGGGGCGATCTCGTCTCACTGCAACCTCCACCTCCCTGGTTCAAGCAATTCCCCTCCCTCAGCCTACCGAGTAGCTGGGATTACAGGCGCACACCACCACGCCCGGCTAATTTTTATTGTACTTTTAGTAGAGACGGGGTTTCACCATGTTGGCCAGACTGGGCTCAAACTTCTGACCTCAGGCAATCCACCCACCTCAGCCTCTGACAGTGCTGGGATTACAGGCTTGAGCCACCAGACCAGGCCAGTTACCTGCTCTTAATATCAATCCAATCAATTTGCCTTCAACAAAAGCAGAGATTAAAAATAATAATACAAGGCCATCCTTTGTTAGTATAAATGTATCTAGACGACAGTGTTATTATTGGCACTCCTCTGCCACTTTTGGTTCATGAAACACATTTTTGGTTTCTTTTATATTTATTGGATCTTATTTCACCTTTCCTACTTGTTTCTATACAGAGATGGTGTTAGTTTTCTATCAGTATTTGGTTTTCTACAGGCTATCTATAAAACAAAAGAAGCAAACCCGCAGGACACCTGGTTCTCCAAAGTAACTGTGAACTCTGATAACTTCAGGTAACTCCTACTCCTCATAATATAAAAATTATACCTTGCAAATCCAGACACAGGTTCATCCAGCCAAATATTTTATATCCAATAAATATATCATAAATAATTTTCTTAAAAGGTGTGATTATTTTTCTTCACATTCAACTTTCAAGATTCAGGGTTATAATAGGACAGAACCAATTTGGTGTGGTAGAAGGACAATAAGGTTAGGAGTCCAGATACCTGGTTCTGTCTCCAGTTCTGTTGCTAAATGGCAACCTTAGGAAAATGCCTTGACTCTGTAAACCACTGTTTCCTTACCTTTAATGTAACTTTCCATGTATATGCTATCCAGACACCTTTCAGTCATTTCAGTTATACTTGTAATATGAGCTAAAAATTAACGATTTCATCTTCTTGTCCTACCACTCCTGAATTTGCATAAGCACTCATGATTTGTAGCATACACATGAAAACAGAGAGAAAATACATTTCCCTGAGTTCATTAGCTGAAATAGAAACCAGTTAAGGACCATGTAAGCATTTTACTAGGATCCTTCTGATAGATAATTAGCTCAGTGCTACATAGCACTTGGCTACGAACACATAGGCAAAACTGCAGACAACGCTATTCATTGCTCTCTCTTGACCAGTCTGCCAAAGTAAAATCAGATTGAATATGGCGGTACTTGGAATTACTACAGAGCACATGCCTCTGCTTTACAGAGAAGGATGCAATCTACTCCACTTCATTCAGCAATTTGACCACTGACAATACCGTATGGCACCAGGTCTAATAAAACAGTACCTTCACAGCTGGTTTGTTAATTGCATTGTGGCATTCAATGTGCTGGCAGTGGATGGGATTCCAAGCTGTAAAGTAAAGCACAGCTGATGAATACTTCTCATTGAAATTATTCATGCCCTAGTACAAACAGATCCTTTACTATTTTCTTTTTTCTAAATAGAACCATCATCAGAAAGCTTCCTAACAGAATCATCTTTTTAATCTATAAAAAATTTAAAAGACAAGCAAAGATATGCAACTCCATCCATTTTCCTAGGAAAAGAGATAAGCCAGTATAAGATGGCATGTACAGTACCACAATGGTATGCCTTTAATAAGTTTTCAAAGGTTTTTACAACCATGGTTTCACTTGATCCTCCAACAACTCTGTAGGGTAGGTACAGCAGATTATTAATCTCATTTCATATAAGAATAATTTAAAGTTATCAAGGTTAAGTAGCTTGGTATGGTCACAGAGTTAGTAAATGATAAGCTAGGACTAGAACCTATATCTCTTGGTGCTTGACATTCTGCTCTTTTCATGATAGTATATTATGCTAAACATCCTAGATTGTTGGCACCAGTAAGCGTTTTAAATTGGTAACAATTGAAATGAATAGTAAGGCGTCCTCTACCATTCCACTTCCTATCCCATCCCCATCAAACATGGAGACTGGAAAGATGAATTTCTTGCCCAAATGAAATGCATCTCTCTCTTACACGTGACCCACCTACTAAACCTCTGCTAGTCTGCTAATACCCAATTAAACCTCTGCTAGTCTGCTAATACCCAACTCCTAAGTTTAGTATACACACAGAATGAGGAAAAGAACCAAGTGACCTGTAATAAGTCAGACTGATAATCACAACCAGTAGTTATCATCTGGATGATTCTGTAGCCCAAAGCACTTAGCTAACAATATTCCATCATTAAAAACATGTAAGAGGTTTATATGCTTGAGAGTAGGACATTTTTCTAAAGTGCCATATTTTAAACTCAAAGGACTATGTTGGCCTATTCTTAATATGTGGGAATTTGCAGATGAGAAGATATTATTACTTAGTTACATATTCAATTATAATTCAAAAATATATATTATTAATGATCCGAGCTAATTTATGTTCCAAACACTTTAGAAAATTTTCTACCTAGGAGCTTCCCAGCTTCAAACTTTCTATCTCATTGTTAGGCCATGTATAAGATTACGTGTCTAGTTGGGGATTCAGGGAAATATAGTTACCAGAACCACTGACATTTAAAAATATATGACAGGTCTATTTATTTGAAAAGAAGACAAGAAATACAGACCAGAGACCACTACTATAATAAGATAGTATCATTTTGATCATATTTTTAGAGCACAACAAAGAAGAAATGAACGAGTACATGAACAGATTGATGAAGAAATAATTTGGGTATAGGCGCTTCATAACTATGAGATTAGTTTCCCATATATGGTAAAGTCAAGCTGAATATAAAGAGTTGCAACAAGTTTTCCTGTACAATTAGAGTAACATAGAGGAAAAAGCTGCCTTTAACCAGTACATGAATTGCAAAAACATGGAACATGTGCTGCATTCTTCTGACCCCAAACTCATGACAGACATCAGTAATCCATTACAGCATTCCTTCCTGCTGAGTCCAGAACTGGCCTTAGGATCCTTCTTATCACTGTGCTCCAAGAAGTCACCACTAATCAAAACAAAATTGGCATACAAGATAAAATCTGCTAACCATCTCCAAATCAGTGTATTATGAGAATGTTTGCTGATTGCTTTACAGAAGTTCATGATATGGGAAGAATAATATTCAAAATATATAACAATTCCTATGGCACAGGCAAACAAATTGAAGTGTGCACCAGCCACAGTAATTAGGGCTCTAAAGACTTCTATTCTGCCAGAAATAAATCCTTTTTTGTGGATAATGGAGATATCCAGGAGGTCCTACTGCTTTAATTTTGCATTCCATTTTTACTGAGTGTTGCTGTGTTAAGAACAGGTTGTAGGATAATCAATTTAAGTTCATAAAAGCCACATTGGATTTAAACTTACTAGAACAATGATCTTAAGTTTTGCTATGTATCAAAAATCAACTGTCAAGATTTTAAAAATATGATGTCTGGAACCAATGTTAGATCTTCTGAATCAAAATGTTTGAGGATAGAACACAGGTATTTCTTTTTTTTTTTTTTTTTTTTTTTTTTTTTTTTTTGAGACGGAGTCTCGCTCTGTCGCCCAGGCTGGAGTGCAGTGGCGCAGTCTCGGCTCACTGCAAGCTCCGCCTCCCGGGTTCACGCCATTCTCCCGTCTCAGCCTCTCCGAGTAGCTGGGACTACAGGCGCCCGCCACCACGCCCGGCTAATTTTTTGTAGTTTTAGTAGAGACGGGGTTTCACCGTGGTCTCGATCTCCTGACCTCGTGATCCGCCCGCCTCGGCCTCCCAAAGAACACAGGTATTTCTAATTGGGAAAAGCACTACAATTGATTTTGATATAAGGACAATCAGCATACCTTATCTTGTGGCAAATATAGTCATAATAGATCACCATTCAAAAATAATAACAAAAAACATAGCGTAAAAACACAGCAGAAAAGAATTATCCTTTCAACTATGATAGAAAAATTGGTATTAGACTTGCCTTCCCACCATAAACAACTAGAAAACTAAAAAATATATGTTTGAAACACTATTTTCAGAAACTGGTCTCCAAGTAGTACAGGACAGTGATCCTTGAGAGAAGAGAAATAATGCAGTGAGCCCCACAATCGCCCTGGCTTTCTTCCTGACAGTAATTTCCAGACCTTGGCCCTAGAAAGGGAAAGATAAGCAGAGTAGTATGGTCTTGTTTTTAGTTGAGGGCACAAAAACTGGAGTTTAGAGAGGCCAGGTGGCTGAAATTTGCTGAATAGAGTATGAAGGAAGAGGGAACTATGCAAAGAAAGAGATGCAGAAATCTAAATAGGAGTCCTTTTGAGTCTTTGGCTTTATACTAAGTAAAATGTATGTAAGGTAAAACTCCATGAGGCTGGATAGAGAAAAACTGTGAGGGTTCTGTGAGCTAAACGATTCCTAGAGCTTGTACAGGGCTGGAAGATATTCAAGGTCCAACCAGACAGAGTAGAGGGAAATCACTAAATACTTGGAGCAATCATAGAAACTTTAGGAGGGTCATATCTTAGTAATAGGGCTAAACTAACATTAGAGAAAAAGTTACTCTAGGCTCACTCTAACAAAACCTAAGAATAGCCTTGAAATGGTCAGACTAATCCACAAGTAACTTGATTGCCAAAACAAACTTCAACATACTGTAATAGAAGACAGCAAAATTCAGACACTCAATAATGTAACAATCATGAAATCCAGCATCTAGTCAAAATTATTTGATATTTGAAAAGGGGGTAAAATGTCACTCATAACCAGGGGGAAAACAGATCAGCAGAAACAAACCCAGAAATTGTGGAGATGAAGTAGTTGGCAAAGAAGAACTTTAAAATAGTTATCATAAACGTTGGCAAAGGAAAGCATGAAGACGGGCATAATGAGGATAGAGATACGAGATATAATTTAAAAATTAAATGTGACTTTAAAAATCAGAAATACAACTTGAAAAACTCACTGAATGGGCTTAACAGAAGAATAGACAATGCAGAAGAAAAAATCAGTGAATTAGGAGACATAACAAAACTACCCAAACTGAAATAATGGAAGAAAAATAGAGATACAGTGAACTGTGTGAAAATTTCAGGCAGTTTTACCTTACATATATTTTACTTAGTATAAAGCCAAATTTTTATGATTGCTCCAAGTACATGTGATTTAAAGCGCAAAAGAAATAAAAAGGGGAAATATTTGAAGAGACAATGGCTAAAAATTTTCAAGTCTGATGAAAACAATCCACAAATCCAAGAAGCTCAATGAATCCTAGGCAAGATAAAAGCAAAGAAAATAACAACAAAATTCATTATAAACAAATTGATGAAAACCAATAAGAAGAAAATCTTAAAAGCAGCCAGGAGGGAAAAAAAAGACACGTTACTTACAGGGGAACAAAGATAAGAATGATCGCTGATTTCTCGTCAGAAACAATGCAAGCCAGAAGACAATGGAACGACATCTTTAATAGGCTGAAAGAAAAAAACTGTCAACCTAGAATTCTACACCCAGTGAAAATACCCTTCAAAAATGAGTATGAAATAAAGACTATTTGAAGACAAACACTGAGCTCCACTACAAGAAATGTTAAAGGAAGTTTTTCAGGCTAAAGGAAAATGATACCAGATAGTAGCTCAAATTTACACAAAGGCATAAAGAGTGTTGGACATGGTAAGTATGCTGAATAACTACAGAAGGCTTTTTTTACTCATATTAATATGTTGTTAAAAGATGGTTGATTATTTAAAACAAAAAATAATAATAATGAATAGAGGCTAATAATATATACAGAAGTAAGATGTTTGGTAACAATAACAAAAAGGATAGGAGGGGTAAAATTAAAATATAAAAAGGCCTTACATTATATGTAAACTGATATAATTTGAGGTAGACTGTGAAGTTAAAAGTGCATATTATAAACCCAAGAGCAATTTTTTAAAGGTGGTATAGCTAACAATACAATACAGAACTAAAATGTAACACTAAAAATAATTAATTCAAAAAAGGCAAGATATCAAAAAGAAAAAAAAGAAACAAATGGGACAAATATAAAACAAGTGTAACATGATAGACTTCAGTCATACAAGTGTATCATGATAGGCTTCAATTCATACCAGAAATTACATTAAATGCCAATGGTCTAAACAATAATTTTACTAACGTAAATGGTCTAAAAGGCAAAGATTGTGAAATAGGATTTAAGTTTTTTAAAACCCATGGCCCAATTACATGCTCCCTGTGAAAAACATATCTAAAATATAAAGGCTCAGATAAGCTAGAAGTAAACAGAAAAAGTTATATTATGCAATTATGGCATAATTATTATACCATAATTGAAATTATAAGAAAGCTGGAGTGTCTATACTAATATCAGAGAAATAGATTTCAGAACAAAGAATATTACCAGAAAAACCAAGGCAATTTTACAGTGATGAAAGGGTCAATTAACCCAGAAAACATAAAAACCATAAATATTTGTACCCTTAGTAAGGTGAGAGAATTGAAAGAAGCATAACTGAAGTTGTAAATTTCCATAATCCCCTCTCAGTAACTGATAAAACAAGCAGACAGAAAATCAGCAAATATATAAGACTTGAAAACACTCTCAAACAACTTAATCTAATTTATAATGTTAGAAATCTCCACTCAACCACTGTGGAATACACATTGTTTTAAAGTACACATGCAACATTTATCAAGATAGATATTCCAGTCCATAAAATAAGTCTCAAAAATTTAGATGGAGCTACATCATACAGTATATTCTCTAGCCACAATAGAATTAGACTAGAAACCAGTAACACAAAAGTGTCTGAAAAATTACCAAATATTTACACATTAAAAAGCACACTTCTAAACAATCCATGAATGAAAGAAGAAACTTTAGAAAATATCCTGTACTGAAATACAATAAAAGCATACCATATATAATGAATTTCTGGGAAGCAACTAAAGCAATGATTAAATGGAAATTTATAGCTAAAAATTATTATATAAGAAAATATTAATGATCTGAAATAAAAGGTTTATGCATCTACCTTAAGAAGATAAAAAAGGAACAAAACTCAGTAGATGGAAGAAAACAATAAAGAAACAGAAATCAATGAAATTGAAATCAGAAAATCAATAGATAAAATCAATAAAATAAAAAACTGGTTCTTTGAAAAGTCCCAAAAAATTGATAAGCCCTAGCATCCTGATGGACAAAAAAAAATGGAAAATTCATGAATTACCAATATCAGGAATGAAAGGCAGAACATTACTACAGATCCTACAGACATGCTAATAAATTTGAAAACTTGGATGAGATGCTCACATTCCTTAAAAGGCAGAAATAACTCACTATAACTCAATAAAAGTAAAAAAAAAACATAACTATTAAAATTACATTCACAACATAAAACATTTCCCTAAAAGAAACCCCAAGTCCATGTGGCTTCACCAGTAAATTCTATTAATCATTGAAAGAATAAATAATACAGATCTTACATAAACTCTTTCAGAAATTAGAAGAGAAAAAAACATTTTCCAACTCATTTCATGAGGTCAGTGTTACTCTGTAAATGGAACCAGATGAAGACATTATAATTAAATAAAACAAAACAATATCTCTCATAAATGTAGGAGCCTGAACACTTAACTTAGAAAATTAAATCTTGGCCGGGTGCAGTGGCTCACGCTTGTAATCCCAGCACTTTGGGAGGCTGAGGCGGGCGGATCATGAGGTCAGGAGATCAAGACCACAGTGAAACCCCGTCTCTACTAAAAATACAAAAAAATTAGCCAGGCGGGGTGGCGGGCGCCTGTAGTCCCAGCTACTCGGAGAGGTTGAAGCAGGAGAATGGCGTGAACCCAGGAGGCGGAGCTTGCAGTGAGCCGAGATTGCGCCACTGCACTCCAGCCTGGGCGACACAGCGAGACTCTGTCTCAAAAAAAAAAAAAAAAACAAAAAAAAAAAAGAAAATTAAATCTAGCAATATAATACAGCATGACAAGATGAGTTCATCCCAAGAATGCAAGATTGCATTTCACACACACACACACACACACACACACACACACACACACACTCACATATACATATGGACCAAATGGAAATTCTAGAAGTGAAAAATATAATAGGGGGGCAGAATTTGGAGAATGTTGGTCAAAGGCTACAAAACTTTAGAAAGAAAAGATATATAATAACCGAAATTAAAAACATAATTAGGAGGCTAAAGAATTTGAGAACAGGAAGACATGTCAGAAAAAGATTCAGTGTGAAGCACAGAAAGATGAAATGGTGGGAGATGGGGAATACAAAAAATAGGCATAAAAGGCATAACGTTGCCAAGAAAATCAATGTAATTTACCATATTAACAGAATGAAGGGAAGAAATCATATAATCATCTCAATAGAAAGAGAAAATGCATGTGACCAAAATTGACATTCATGATTAAAGCTCTCAGTAAACTAAGAACAGACAGTAATTTCCTCAATCTGGTAAAAAAAAAAAAAAAAAAAAGCTATGAAAAACCTACAGTTAACATAATAATTTAATGGTGAAAGCTCAAATACTCTCCCCAAAGATTGGGAGAAAGAACAAGGACATCCACTCTCAGCACTTCTATTCAAGTGGAGATATTAAGCAGTGCAAAAAAAAAAAAAAAGAGAAGGATAGAAAGGAAAAAAGGGAGAAAGGAAAGAAGGGGAAGAAAGAGAGAAAAGGAAAAGAGGAGAAAAAGAAAGAGAAAAGAAGGGAGGAAGGATGGAAGGGAGGGATGGAGAAAGGGAAAGAGGAGTGGAGACAGGGGAGGAAGGAAGGAAGGATGGAAGGAAGGAAGGAAGGAGGGAGGGAGGGAGGGAGAGAGGGAAGGAAGGAAGGAAGGAAGGAAGGAAGGAAGGAAGGAAGGAAAAAAGAAAGGCATACAAACTAGAAAGAAAAGACAAAATAAAAATTATTTGCAGAGAGCATAATCAGGTATACAGAAAATCTTAAGAAACTTACAAAAAAGCCACAAAAACTAAGAAGTGAATTTAGCAAGGTTGCAGGGTATTTGTAGAGTACCAATAAACAAGTATAATATTAAAATTTTTAAACACTATTTATAATAGCATATAAAATCATAAAATATTTAGGAGCACCTTTAACAAAATATAAGATCTGTACACTAAAAACTAGCAAATATTGTTGAAAGAAATTAAAGAAGACCTAAATAAATGGATAAATATACCATGTTCATGGATGAGAAGACTCAGTATTGTTAAGATGTCAATTCTCCCCAAATTAAACTATATAGTCAATGTAATCTCATTCAAAAATCCAAGCAGAGGTCAGATGCAATGGCTCACACCTGTAATCCCAGCACTTTGGGAGGCTGAGGCAGGCAGATCACCCTGAGGTCAGGAGTTTGAGACCAGCCTGGCTAATATGGTGAAACCTCATCTCTACTAAAAATACAAAAATTAACCAGGCATAGTTGCACATGCCTGTAATCCCAGCCTCTCAGGAGGCTGAGGCAGGAGAATCACTTGAACTGGAGAGGCAGAGGTTGCAGTGAGCTGAGATCATGCCACTGCACTCCAGCCTGGGCAACAGAATAAGACTCCATCCCCTACTCCCCCAAAAAACAATATCCAAGCAGATTGTTTTGTAGAAATTACAAACTGATAGTAAAATTCATATGAAAATGCAAAGGTACTAAAATAGCCCAAAAAATTCTTTAAAAGAACAAATCTGGAGTATTTACACTACATAATTTTATTTATTAAAATAGCCCATAAAATTTTTAAAAGAGCAAATCTAGAGGATTTATACTACATGATTCTAAAATACACTATAAAGCTACAGTAATCAAGATTACATGATATTGGTGTAAGGATAGACAACAAAACAAAATAGAGAGTTTAGAAATAGACACATACACATATGGTTAATTACTATTCAACAAAAGGGTCAAGGTAATTCAATATGGAAAAGATACTCTTTTCAACAAATTGAACTGAAACAACTGGATATCCTTAAAGGAAAAACAAATCCAACCCTTACCTCTCGCTATATACAAAAATTGATTCCAAATAGATCATATACTTAAATGTAAAATCTTAAACTATGTAACTTCTAGAAGCATAGAATTTCTTTACAACCTTAGGAGAGACCAAAAAAAGGACCACAAAAGAAAAAAAAAGATAAATTTCAATTAATTTATCAAAATTAAAATCTCCTTCTCTTTGAAATACCTGAACAGGGAAGCCCCTGAATGAGAGAGTATATTCACATTATGTTGACGAAAGTCTTATATTTTGAACATACAATATAATAAGATAATAAAATAAACACCCCAATTTAAAAATGAGCAAAAAGTTCATTGGTAACTTCACATATACACACAAAGGGTAAGCAAACCTTAGAAGGTAAGAATATAGAGGGAAAGATAAATATATGAAATTAGTGGTTACAGTAGCCACAGAGCACAAACAATGAAAATCTGACCTAAGAATTATACCCTTTCCCCAGAAGCAAAATTAAGTTCTCTCTGAAGGTATCCATCATACTAAGTCTCAAAATAGCTTTATGGTTTTTATATCTGTTGTCTTGAACACAATAAAAAACAACCACACAAACAAGAAGACAAGGAAACAAAAGAAACAACAGACAAAAGAATCAGAATCTCCAGGGATCCAGAACACTGAGTCATCAGAAACAGATTTTAAAATAACTATGCTTAATATGTTCTATAAAGTAGAAGATAAGAGAATATCATCAAAGAACTGGAAATACACACACACACACACACACACACACACACACACTCTCACATATACATATGGACCAAATGGAAATTCTAGAAGTGAAAAATATAATGGGGGGGTAGAATTTGGGGAATGTTGGTCAAAGGCTACAAAACTTTAGAAAGAAAAGATATATAATAACCAAAATTAAAAATATAATTAGGAGGCTAAAGAATTTGAGAACAGGAAGACATGTCAGAAAAAGATTCAGTGTGAAGCACAGAAAGATGAAATGGTGGGGGACGGGGAATACAAAAAATATGCATAAAAGGATGTATGAGAGAAAGGTCTAACATAAATACCATTAGAATTCCAGAAAGAGGGATGAGAATGTGTCAGAAGCCACTTTTGGAGAGATAAGGAAACTTCCAGTTACAACCATAATAAAAAGCTGGTATTGAATTTATCTTTCCACTGGACAAACTGGTTTCAGACGTTGGGCATAGATACAGCACAGGGTTGCTCTCTTTTTTAAAAAGTAAAGCATACAAGTTAAGTTCTACATTCACCTTGGCTTTCTGCCTGGTGATATTTCCAAACTGCGGCATAGAAAAATGGAACTCAGTAAGAAATCAGCATTTTTGGTGGGTAGAAGAAACAGACTTTCAGTGGGTAGAGAAATCAAAATAAAGAAATGCTAAGGCGGATGGAATTTGTGAGTAAAGGTAGAGAACAGAGGAGAGCTGCCGAGAAGAGGTATCACAGATCAATGGAAGGGCATCCCTCAGGTCCTTGGCCTCCATGTGCTCAGAGCAAACTTCCGCAAGGACTAGCAGAGAACTCTGCTCTATGGTTGAAAGCAGAACAGAGATTTTGGAGGTCACACAGGGCTAGGTATATGTTGTATTTCCAATGTAGCCAAAGAAAAGAACTTTAGTGAACACACCAGAAATTCAGGAGACAATAGTTGGTAACAGATAGGTCACACCTTAGGAATGAAAACTGTGCTCTAGGCCTAAGTTTAAAAATTTGTAGACATAGAGTTGTTCATAGTAATCCTTCACTATCCTTTTAATGTCCATGAGATCAGGAAATAATAATCTCTATTTAATAATCTCTATTTCCTTTCTGATATTAGAAATGTGTGTCTAATGTCTTTTCCTCTTTTTCCCTGGTTAGACTGGCTACAAGCTTATTGATTTTTTAAAAAACAGTTTTTAATTTTGTTGATTTTTCTCTATGTTTTCCTGTTTTAAATCTTACTGACTTGTTCTCTAATTTTTGTTATTTATTTTCTTATACTTGCTTTAGGCTTAAATTGCTCTTCTTTCTCTAGTTTCCTAAAGTAGAAGATTATAGCATTGATTTTACATGTTCCTTCTTTCTACTGTATGTCTTCAGTGCTATAAATATCCCTCTAAACACTGCTTTCACTACATAACACAAATATTGAAGATAATGCTACAGGAGTCATAGTTATACACTAGGACTAAAGGCAAAACTGAAATATAGTTGGCTTAACAAGTTATAAATCTAAGTCCTTGGGAAGAGAAGGTCAGATAAAGAGAGGCTGGTTAACAGGTACAAACAGACAGAAGGAATAAGTTCCAATATTTGATAGTAGAGTAGGTTGACTGTATTTAACAACAATGTATTGTATATTTCAAAACACCTAGAAGAGAGGACTTGAAATGTCCCCAGTGCATAGAAATAATAAATCCTTGAGGTGATGGACACCCCAAATACCATGACTTGATCATTACACAGTCTATGCAGGTAACAAAATATCAGGCCATAACAAAAACGTATGGGATACTTTACATTCCATAAAAATGTACAATTAGGCCAGACACAGTGTCTCATGTCTGTAATCCCAGCACTTTGGAAAGCTGAGGCAGGAGGATCACTTGAACCCAGGATTTTGAGACCAGCTTGGACAACATAGGGAGGCCCATCTCTACAAATAATAAAAAATTAGCCAGGTGTGTTGGTCATGCCTGTAGTCCCAGCTACTTAGGAGGCTGAGGTGGGAAGATCACTTGATCTCAGGAGTTCAAGATTGCAGTGAGCTATGATTGTGGTGCCATTGTACTCCAGCCTAGGAAAGAGTGAGACTGTGTTAGGAAGGAAGGAAGGAAAGAAGGAAGGAAGGAAGGGACAGAGGGAGGGAGGGAGGGAAAAACAAAAAAGCAAAAATATGTACAAGTAAAATTTTTTTAAAGACTAGAGATCAAGAAGGCTATAAAATCTGAAAATTTAAAATAAAAATAAATAAAGCTAAGCATTGATGCAAGAAGGTGATCCACCAGTAACTTCAGACCAGCAAATACAAAATACAAAATTCAGTGCTTTTTAGAGTAAATAAAATAGTTCAGTCTCTACAACATATTCTTTACAATGTCCATCATACAATAAAAAATTTACAAGACATGTGAAAGGACTAGAAAATGTGATCCATAATCAAAAGGAAAAGAGTGAAAAGAAGCAAATGACCTAGACTCATTTCAAATTAAAAATAAGAATTTTAAAATAAGTAGTTCAAATATATTAAAGAATATACAGAAATAGATCATTCAGATGAAAATTCCCAGAGACAGATGAAAAATGTAAAAAATAGCTAAAAGAAAATTCTAGACCTAAAAACATAATTAGAAAAGATAGCATATATAAAATTACTAACTCATTGACTGGACTTTTAAAAAATATTGGACACAGCAGAAGAAAAGATCAGTGAACTTGAAAAATTAATACAAATCCAAACTAATGCACAGGTAAACATTTTTTAAAAATGGAGTATTTGATACCTCTGGAAAAAGTACCAAATATTTTTTTAAACTCCCGGAATGAGAAGAGAAAAAAGAAATAGCAGCATAAATATCTGGATAAAATAATATCCCAAATTTTTCCAAAACTGATGAAGAACACAAAAACAAAGATTCGAGAAGCTCAGCAAACCCCAAGCAAAATAAGTACAAAAACCACCACACTCAAGCAGAACATAATGAAAGTACTAAATACTGGCCGGGCGCCGTGGCTCACGCTTGTAATCCCAGCACTTTGGGAGGCCGAGGCGGGCAGATCACGAGGTCAGGAGATCGAGACCATGATGAAACCCCTCTCTACTAAAAACACAAAAAATTAGCCAGGCGTGGTGGCGGGCACCTGTAGTCCCAGCCACTCGGAGAGGCTGAGGCAGGAGAATGGCGTGAACCCGGGAGGCAGAGCTTGCAGTGAGCCAAGATTGCACCACTGCACTCCAGCCTGGGCGACAGAGCAAGACTCCGTCTCAAAAAAAAAAAAAAAAAAAGAAAGTACTAAATACCAAAAATAAACAGAAAATCTTTCAAAGAGGCAGAGAAAAATATACTACATTTAGAGGTACAATTACAAGAATAATATGTAATTTCCTGTTGGATACAATGAATTGACACCTTTAAAGAATTAAATGAGAGAAGCAACATTCACTAATTACAACAGAATTACCATAGATATCAAAACAAAAAAGTAACTAGAACCCAGATATTTGCAAGTTAAACTACTCTCCTAAATAACACAGGCAATAAAGATAGAGCAATTAAAATGTCTAAATATTTTTAAATGAATGCTAGTAAAGACCCAAAATATCAAAATCTGTGGGATGCAGCAAATGTAGAACTTAGAGGGAAGTTGGTAATTTTAAATGGATAATTAGAAAAAATTAATGTTGGAAATAAACAATCTAATTTTTTAATCCCAAGAAGCTAGGAAAAAGAAGAAAAAATTAAATTCAAGAAAGTAAAAGAAACAAGATAGTAAAGATAAAAGCAGAAAACAATGATACATAAAGAACACAACTTTTATCGTTTTTCTATTTTTTTGTTTATTTGTTTTAGTTTATGTAAGCATTTGGTGAAATTTAAGAACTGGTCATGCGCAGTGGCTCATGCCTGTAATCCCAGCACTTTGGGAGGTGAAGGCAGGTGGATCACGAGGTCAAGATATCGAGACCATCCTGGCCAACATAGTGAAACCCCATCTCTATTAAAATACAAAAATTAGTTGGGCGTGGTGGCACATGCCTGTAATCCCAGCTACTCGGGAGGATGAGGCAGAAGAATTGCTTGAACCCAGGAGGCAGAGGCTGCAGTGAGCCGAGATCGCACCACTACACTCCAGGCTGGTGACAAAGCGAGATTCTGTCTCAAAATAAATAAATAAATAAATAAATATAAAAAATAAAAGCTATTCAGAATAAAATATGTAAATCAACTGGAAATAAAATTTAACTTTCCGAAACTGATATAAAGGAGATTTGCAAAACCCTACGGCTAATAGCATACTTAATGGTGAAATATTCCATCAAGTTAGGAACAAAGCAACAATATCTAATATGGCTTGGATTTGTTTCCTCACTCAAATCTCATGTCAAATTGTAATCCTCAGTGTTGGAGGAGCAGCCCAGTGGGAGGTAACTGGATCATGGGAGTGGATTTCCCCTTTGCTGTTCTCATAATAGTGAGTGAGTGCACAGAGAATTGGTTGTCTAAAAGTGTGTGGCACCTCCCCACCACCTCTCCCTCCTGCCACCGTGTGAAGATGTGTCTGCTTCCCCTTTACCTTCCGCCATGATTGTAAGTTTCTTGAGGCCTCTGCAGAAGCAGAGCCAATTAAACCTCTTTTCTTTATAAACTACCCAGTTGCAGGTATTTCTTTATAGCAGTGCATGAACAAACTAATACAGAAAATTCATACTAGAGAAGTGGGGCATTGCTGTAAATATACCTGAAAATGTGGAAGCCACTTTGGAACTGGGTAATGGGCAAAGGTTGAAACAGTTGGGAAGGCTCAGAAGAAGACAGGAAAATGACAGAAAGTTTGGAACTTCCTAAAGACTTGTTAAATTGTTGTGACTGAAATGCTGATAGTGATATGGACAATGAATTCCAGGCTGAGGCAGTCTCAGACGGAGATGAGGAACTTATTGAGAACTGGAGTAAAGGTCACTCTTGCTATCCTTCAGCAAAGAGAATGGCAGAATTGTGCCGCTGCTCTAGGGATCTGTAGAACTTTGAATTTGAGAGAGATGATTTAAGGTATCTGTCAGAAGAAATTTCTAAGCAGCAAAGCATTCACAATGTGGCCCGGCTGCTTCTAACAGTGCATGCTTATATTCATCAGCAAAGAGATTATCCAAAACTGAAACTTACATTTAAAAGGGAAGCAGAGCACAAAAGTTTGGAAAATTTGCAGCCTGACCATGTGGTAAAAAATAAAAACCCATTTTCTGGGGAGGAATTCAAGCCAGCTGCAGAAATTTGCATAAGAGGAACCAAATGTTAATATCCAAGACAATGGGGAAAATGTCTTGAAGGCATTTCAGAGAACTTTGTGACACTACCTCACATTGCAGGCCCAGAGGCCTAGGAGGGAAGAATAGTTTCATGGGCAGGGCCCCGCTGCCCTGCACAACCTCAGGACACTGTTCTCTGTATTATAGCCACTCCAGCTCCAGCTGTGGCTAAAAGGGCCTCAAATACATCTCAGGCCACTGCTCCAGAGACTGCAAGCCATAATCCTCTGTGGCTTCCGTGTGGTGTTAAGCCAGAGGGTATGCAGAGGGTAAGAGTTGATGCTTGGGAGCCTATGCCTAGATTTCAGAGGATGTATGGAAATGCCTGGATGTCCAGGCAGAAGTCTGCTGCAGCGATAGAGCTCTCATGGAGAACCTCTACTAGGGCAATATGGAGTTGAAGCCCCTACACAAAGTCCCTATGGGGGCACTGTCTAGTGGAGCTGTGAGAAGAGGGCCACCGTCCCCCAGACCCCAGAATGGTAGATCCATCGATGGCTTGCACCATGCACCTGGAAAAGCTGCAGGCACTCAACACCAGCCCATGAAAGCAGCTGCAGGGGATGTACCTTGCAGAACCACAGGGGCAGAGCTGCCCAAGCCCTTGGGAGCCACTCCCTTGCATTAGTGTGGCCTGAATGTGATACATGGAGTCAAAGTAGATTATTTTGGAGCTTTAAAATTTAATGACTGCCCTGCTGGGTTTCAGACTTCATGGGCCATGTAGCCCCTTTGATTTGGCCAATTTCTCCCTTTTGAAAAGGGAGCATTTACCGAATGCCTGTATCCCCATTATAATCTGGAAGTAACTTGTTTTTTATTTTACAGGATCATAGGTGAAAGGGACGTGCCTTATCTCAAATGAGACTTCAGGCTGTTGACTTTTGAGTTAATGCTGGAATGAGTTAAGACTTTGGAAGACTGTTGGGAAGGCATGATTGTGTTTTGAAATGTGAGAATGACATGATATTTTGGAGGGGCCAAGGGTGGAATTATATTATTTGGATTTGTGTCCTCACCCAAATCTTATGTTGAATTGTAATTCCCATGGTTGGAGGAGGGGCCTGGTGAGGGGTGATTGGATCATGAGAGTGGATTTCCCCCTTGCTGCTCTCATGATAGTGAGTGAGTGCTCAGAGAATCGGTTGTTTAAAAGTGTGTGTACACCCTCCCCCCACCAGCCATGTGAAGATGTGCCTTCTTCCCCTTCACCTTCTGCCATTATTTTAAGTTTCCTGAGGCCTCCCCAGAAGCAGAAACCTGTACATCCCACAGAACCACAAGCCAATTAAACCTCTTTATAAATTAACAAGTTTCAGGTATTTCTTTATAGTGGTGTGAGGACAGACTAATGCAATATCCATTCTTATCAATTCTATTCAACAGACTTTCTTTTGTGAAAGTACTGGACAATAAAATAAAGAAAGAAAACAGCAATAAGTGATATAAAGATTTGAAAGGAAGTAGCCAGATGACACCATTGCCTATATAGAAAATCCAACTAATAAACAAAGTACTAGAATAATTGAATTTAGCAAACTCATGAGATAAAAGATCAATATGTAAAACTCAACTGGATTTCCTTACACAAGCAATAAACAATTGGAAATTAAATTTTAAAATAATGCCATTTACAATGGCATAAAAAAATTCAAACACCTAGGAATTCATTTAACAAAAGAAATGTAAGACTTCTACAGTGAAAAATACAGAGCACCACTGAGAGAAATTTTAAAAGACCTAACTAACAGAAAGATATACCACATTCAGGGATTCAAAAATCCAATATTGTTAAGATGCCATTTCTTTCCAAATGGAATCACAGATTAACACAATCCAGATTAAAATCCCAGTAGGATTATTTTGGCAGAAATTCTTGTTGTTGTTGTTCTTGCTGTTGCTGCTGCTGCTGCTGTTTTTAATAAACAGAGATAGGGTCTCACCATGTTGCCCAGACTGGTCTTGACCTCCTGGCCTCATGTGACCCACCCACCTCAGCCTCCCAAAGTGCTAGAATTACAGGTGTGAGCCACCATGCCTGGCCTTTTTTTGGGTTTAGTGTTTTTGTTTTTTTTTTTTTTTTGACAGAAATTGAAAATTGAAAGCTGATATTAAAATTTAAATGGAAATGCAAAGTCTCTAAAATAGCCAAAGTAGTCAAAGAAAAATAACAAAGATACAGATTTGAACTATCTGATTTCAAGCTATAACATACAATTATTTAAGACAATTGTATTGGTGTACAGACAGAGACACAAATAAATGAAAACAAACACGGTCCATAAATAAACCCACATAAATATGACCAAGGGGCCAATATAATTCAAAGGGGAGAAAATAATCTTTTCAACAAACAGCACTGGAAATAAGGAAATATAAATCATAAGGAAGACAATAAGCCATAGCCATCATACACAAAAATTAAACTTAAGACAGATAATAGACTTAAATGGAAATATAGACCTTCTGGAAGGAGAAAATGTTCACAATCTTGGAGAAGGCAAAGATTTCTTAGGACATGAAAGGCATTAACCACAAGAGCAAAAATGATACATTTCAGTTTACCAGAATTAAAAATTCATGCTCATCAAAAAAGACACTGTTAAGGAAATAAAAGAGTAACCCCAAGACTGGAATAAAATATTTGTATTATATAAATCTGACAAATGACTTGTGTCAAACTAAATAAAGAACAACTACATATCAACAACAGACAAGATAAAGAACCCAATCAATAATTGGTAAAAGACTTTCTCAGGTACTTCATAAGATATAGGAATAACCAATAATTATATAAAAATGTGCTCAACAGCAGTCATCAAAGAAATTTAAATTAAAGCCACAAGACATACACTCACCAGAATGGCTAAAATTAAAAACACGGACAATTGCAAGTGACAGCAGAGTGGAGAGCAACTGAAACTCTCATCAATTGTTGGATGAAATGTAAAATGGCATAAACACTTTAGAGAACTGTTTAGATATTTCTTATAAACTCTATGACCCAGCAATTCCACTCCTAGGTATATACCCAAGAGAAATAAATGCGTAAGTCCACAAAAAAACTTGTATAAGATATTCATAGCAGCTTTATGTATACTGGCTAAAAACTGAAAACAACCCAAATATACATCAATAGAAGGTTGATAAACAAATGACATATCCATGCAATGGAATACTTAGCAATAAAAAAAAGAACTACTAATATCCACAATAACATGGACTAATCTCAGTAATATGTTGACTGAATGGAGTCAGAAATGAAAAAATCTATCGTATTTGATCTCCATTTACATGAATACCTGAATTAGATGAATATATGAATTATGTAGAAACCAGAATAGTGATCACTTCAGAATGAGAGAAGGGGATGGTGTTTGGAAAAGGCATACCATTACTTTCTGGGTTGATGGAAACATTCCATTATCTTTATTTGGATGATGACTACATGAGCATTATACATTTGTCATAATTGACCCAGCTGTACATTTGATACTTGTGTATCTAACTTATGTAAAATATACCTTAATAAAGTACTATCACTAACAAAAGAGAGATAAGCCTGACAACTTTCCACTGACAAAATACATCAAGCCACAGATCAACAAGTCCTATGAACCCCTCCAAAAAGACAAACATACATAATATCACAACTAGATATATCATAGTAAAGCTGCCAAAAATAAAAAAAAGAGAAAACTTTTAAGACAAAGAAAAAAAAAGTTTACCCTCAAAAGAGTAACAATTGGCAATTGAGTTTGATAGAAAGTCAATTTTTTATAGAAACAATGAAAATGAGAAAATCATGAAAAACCTTCAAAGTATGAAAAATAAAATGACTGCCAATCAAGGCTAGCCTGGCCAAGATGGTGAAATCCTGTCTCTACTAAAAATACAAAAATTAGCCAGGCATGGTGGCAGGTGCCTGTAATCCCAGCTACTCGAGAGGCTGAGGCAGGAGAATTGCTTGAACCCAGGAGGCAGAGGTTGCAAGTAGCTGAGATCACGCCATTGCACTCCAGCCTGGGTGACAAGAGCAAAACTACGTCTCAAAAAAAAAAAAATTGTATACATTGAGAAAATAGCCTTAAGAAACAAAGGCAAAGCAAACATTTTCAGACAAACATTAACTGAGAAAACGTATCTTCAGTAGAATGGCACTAAAGGAAATATAAAAGGATATTATTTTAAAAAACTTCAATCCCAGATAGGAGCTTAGAGATACAAAAAGGGAAAAATAGCAAGAAAAAGGAAAATATAATCTAACTGACTGCACTGAACAACAGTAATTATGTTTTGTGGAATATATATATATATATATAAAATAAAGTATAGCATGGAAGTCAGGAGGGAGTAAATGGAGTTAAAATCTTCTGCCACTTTACACAAAAATATAAAAGTACTACTTTATACTGGACACTGATAAGTCAGAATGCATGATATAATCTCTAGGGTAATGACTGAAAGAATAGTAGAGGACTAAACTTACTAAGCCAAAGATGGGATGATGAAATATTTAAATATACTTAATCAGTGCAAAAGAGGCAAAAAAAAAAAAAAGAGAAAAAAGAACTCAAACAAATTTACAAGAAAAAAACAAACAACCCCATCAAAAAGTGGGCGAAGGACATGAACAGACTCTTCTCAAAAGAAGACATCTATGCAGCCAAAAAACACATGAAAAAATGCTCATCATCACTGGCCATCAGAGAAATGCAAATCAAAACCACAGTGAGGTACCATCTCATGCCAGTTAGAATGGCCATCATTAAAAAGTCAGGAAACAACAGGTGCTGGAGAGGATATGGAGAAATAGGAACACTTTTACACTGTTGGTGGGACTGTAAACTAGTTCAACCATTGTGGAAGTCAGTGTGGCGATTCCTCAGGGATCTAGAACTAGAAATACCATTTGACCCAGCCATCCCATTACTGGGTATATACCCAAAGGATTATAAATCATGCTGCTCTAAAGACACATGCACACGTATGTTTGTTGCGGCACTATTCACAATAGCAAAGACTTGGAACCAACCCAAATGTCCAACAATGATAGACTGGATTAAGAAAATGTGGCACATATACACCATGGAATGCTATGCAGCCATAAAAAATGATGAGTTCATGTCCTTTGTAGGGACATGGATGAAACTGGAAAACATCATTCTCAGTAAACTATCGCAAAGACAAAAAACCAAACACCACATGTTCTCACTCATAGGTGGGAATTGAACAATGAGAACTCATGGACACAGGAAGGGGAACATCACACTCTGGGGACTGTTGTGGGATGGGGGGAGGGGGGAGGGACAGCATTAGGAGATATACCTAATGCTAAATGACGAGTTAATGGGTGCAGCACATCAACGTGGCACATGGATACATATGTAACAAACCTGCATATTGTGCACATGTACCCTAAAACCTAAAGTATAATAAAAAAAAAAGAGAGAGAAAAGAAAAAAGAAGCAGGAAAAATAGATTGCAATAGAAAATTGTGGATTTAAAGTCAAATATACCAGTAACTACATTACATATATATGGGCTAAATGCTCCAATTAAAAGGCAAAAATTATAAGTCTTGAGTTTAAAGAACTATACACTGATTACAAGACACACATAAAATATTAAGAATACAAAAAAATTGAAAATTAAAAGATGGGAAAAGTTATACCATGCAAACACTCATGAAAGCTGGTATAGCTACATTAGTATAAGACCAAGTAGATTTTAACACAAAAGTATTAGAAGAGATAAAGATATGCACTTCATAATGGTAAAAGTTTCAATTAGCTGGGAAAATACTGCATTCTAAACTTGTATACACCTAATAATGCAGCCTGAAAATACATAAAGCAAACATCGACAGAACTACAAACAGGAATAGACAAATCCACAGTCATAGTAAGAGATTTTTAACACCCTGCTCTTGGTAACAGATAGAAGAAATGGGCAAAAATATAATGAGAATATACAGGATTTGAATTAAACAATTACAAATTTGATTTCATTGACACATGTAGAACACTGCACAAACAACTGCCAAATAGAAGTTCTTTTTATGTTCTTGAGTTCTTTTTAAGTTCTTTACACAGGAACATTTACAAAAATGACCATATGCTCAACCCTAAAGAAAGTGTTAAAAATGTCAATGGAATGAAATAATACAAAGTATGTTATCTGACCACAGAAGGATAAAGCTATAAATCTCCTTCTAAATGACCCATGGGTCAAAGAAGAAACCATGAAGGATTTAGAAATCAGCATAGCACAGGATTTAGGAATCAGCATAGCACAGTGAGATTTAAGTCACTGCAATAAGGCAAGAGGACATAAAAGGCTTATGGATTGAGAAAGACATTAAATGTGTATTATTCAACAATAATATAATTGTGCATATTAAAGTAATTTTTAAGCAAGACTACCATAATAAATTATTAGAACTGAAAAGTGACTTGGCAAAGTTGCTGGATACAAGACCAATATACTAAAAATTAATTGCATCTACATACTAGCAACAAAGAGTTAGACAATGTGTATTTGACAATAATATTCTAAAAATAAATATGTAGGAATAAACTACATGAGAGATATGTAAGATATCTACACATCTACATCTAGTAGAAAACTAGAAAAGGGATTGAGGGCAACTTAAAACAAGCCTAAATAAATGAAGAGATATACCATGTTCATGGATTGGAAGATTCAATATTATAAATAAGTCAGTTTCCCAAATTGATCAAGATTATCTCAACACAGATTCAAGACAATCCCAATCAAAATCCTAGCAGTATGAGTGTTTGTATATGTTTAACTTGACAAACTCTTTAACTTAGCAAAGAGCTAGGAATAGGCAAGATATTATTGAAGGAGGAGGAAGAAATGGAGGAGGAGGAGAAAGAACAGAAAGAGGAGAAGGAAAGTGAAGACAAGGAAGATGAAGAGAGCAATAATAACAAGGTAAAGGACTTGCACAGGTGGATATAAAATTTTATTATTAAGCTACAGTAATTAAAACAGTATGGTATTGGTAAAAGGAAAAATAAACCAGTTGAACTAAGAATCCAGAGACAGAACCATTTTTAAATAGACACCTGATTTATGACAAAAATGGTACCACAGAGTAGTAAGGAAAGAATAATATTTTCAATAAATAATGTTGAGTCAACTGGCTATCCATAAGAGAAGAGATTGGCCATTACCTCATACCATATAGAAAAATTAATTCCAGATACATCTAAAAGATGAAAAACAAAGATTATAGAAGATGACAAAAAAGCGTTATAATTTTGGGGTAGGGAAGGATTTCCTTAGATAGGACATGAAAAGGATTAAATATGGAGACAAAGAATGCTAAGTTCATAATATTAAAATAAAATAACTTTATTTAATGATAAGACATTATTCAAAAATAAAAAACAAGATATTTGCAACATATATAACTGACCAAGATCATATAAGAGGATATTCAAATGGCAAATAAACATAGGAAGAAATGTTCAGCTTCACTAGTAATCAGGGAAATGCAAATTATAATCATAAGATACTTCTACACGCCATTGAAAATGGCTAAAATTTTTAAAACTAACAAAACCAATAATAACCAAAATGTGGAAAATAAGACAAAAAGAACTCTCATACACTACTAATGAGAGGACAAATTAATACAGCTACTTTAGAAAGCTGTTTGCCATTATCCATTAAAGTTGGATATATGTACATCCTCCAATCCAGGAATTCCACCTTAGGCACCTAAAAGAAATGTATGCAAGTATGCACCAAAAGACATATACAAGGATGTTCATAGGAACATTATATATAAAAGCCAGAAAGTGGGAATAATCCAAAAGTCCACTAATAATAGAATGGATAGGTAGACTATGGTACATTTATTTGGTAGAATAGGCACAGCAATAAAAAAATGAACAAAGTACAGTTATCCTCAACACCATGAACAAATCACATACACACAACACACACACACACACACACACACACACACACAAATAAATAATGGGTTATTCCATTTCTATAAAATTCTAAAACAGACAAAACTGATCTTGGGTATTGGAAGTCATGTCAGTAGTTACCTTTGGGGTATAAGAGGGAACATATGGTAGGAGGTGGTCCATGAACACTTATAAATTTGTGATTTTCTGCATGTATACAAGGCACAGCTAAAAAAGTTTTAAAACATTTTTAATTATGTAGAGATAAGATTGAGTTAATAAAAAAGATAACTAAGAACTCAACGTGACATAAAAAAACTGGTAGACCTTCTTGCACTTAACTTGTATACAACTCAAAAATCCAATTCTACTGATGTGATATGTGGTAGCCTAGACCAAAATTTCACCTTGTAGTACTGTCTTGAGTTATTCTCTATCTGCTTTTGCAACAGTCTGTGTCTTAAAAAGGTACAGTCCCTGTCTTGGAAATGTAGAGTGTGTTTCTTGGAGATGTATATCTTGTGTAACATCTTTTGTCCTATAGTTCAAATGGAAACTAAACAATAATTGCTGCTGTTCTTTACTAACAAAGGCTAAATTATTTTCTAGTTGGGACACTGTAACAGGAAAATTGCTAAATAATTTCTTTCTCTCCCACAGAAGCAGAGAAGCATAGAACAACATAATGGCTATTTTCATTGTCAAGAAACTTAAGTTACAATTTTTTGCATTTTTTTTAAACAGGAGAAAAAGTCATTTTAATCATATACATACACATGGGAGTCCCACAAAAATATCAGACATCAATTTTTTGCATCTTTTTTTTTTTTTTTTTTTTTTTTGAGACGGAGTCTTGCTCAGTCACCCAGGCTGGAGCGCAGTGGCGCGATCTCAGCTCACTGCAAACTCTGCCTCCTGGGTTCACACCATTCTCCTGCCTCAGCCTCCCAAGTAGCTGGGACTACAGGCGCCTGCCACCACCCCCGGCTAATTTTTTTTGTATTTTTAGTAGAGACGGGGTTTCACCATGTTGGCCAGGATGGTGTCAATCTCCTGACCTCGTGATCCACCCACCTCGGCCTCCCAAAGTGCTGGGATTACAGGCGTAAGCCACCATGCCCAGCCAATTTTTTCCATTTTTAAGACCAAAATAATTGGAGCAGTTGTTGATATACACTAATAAACCAAAAAGGAACAAACATTGTAGATCACCAAATTCTTATTATTTGATCTTCTTTGTATGAGCTGTAAATATTCCTATGGTAACTATGTTCAGAAAATAATATATAATTCCTGCACATATATGTGAAGTTAAAATTATGGTGAATTACTAACAATCATTAACCCTGTGTGTTCATAGTGATTCTTTAAACTTTCCTGTGTTTGACATCTTTTATCATAAATAGTTGGGAGGAGCCTTGTGTAATTACATACAATATGATCTTAACTGGAGTTTTCAAAGTTCACCAAAACCTGTAAATAAACCAAAATGTTAACAATAGTCATTTCTGGATGGCAGTGTTGTTTTTCCTCCTTACATATTGCTATAATTTTTCTTTTTTTTTTTTTTTTTTTGAGACGGAGTCTTGCTCTGTTGCCAGGATGGAGTGCAGTGGCGCAATCTCAGCTCACCACAACTTCCACCTCCCGGGTGCAAGCGATTCCCCTGCCTCAGCCTCCCAAGTAGCTGGGATTACAGGCACGTGCCACCACGCCCAGATAATTTTTTGTATTTTAGTAGAGATGGGGTTTCACCATGTTGGCCAAGATGGGCTTGATCTCCTGACCTTGTGATCTGCCCACCTTGGCCTCCCAAAGTGCTGGGATTACAGGCGTGAGCCACTGCGCCGGCCACATGTTACTGTAATTTTTCTATAAGTAAATTTTCCTTTTTAAAAAAAAAATTTACTTTTTATTTTTTTTAATTTATTTTTATGTTTTTAGGATGGAGTCTTTGTCTGTCGCCCAGGCTTCAGTGCAATGGCGTAATCTTGGCTCACTGCAACCTCTGCCTACCAGGTTCAAGGGATTCTCCTGCCTCAATCCCCCAGTAGCTGGGATCACAGGCGTGCACCACCACGCCCGGCTAATTTTTGTATTTTTAGTAGAGCTAGGGTTTCACCATGTTGGCCAGGCTGGTCTCCAACTCCTGACCTCAGGTGATCCACCTGCCTCTGCTTCCCAAAGTGCTGGGATTATAGGCATGAGCCACCACACCCGGCCAAACTTTTACTTTTTAAAGAGGAAATGCTGTACATCACTGGGAAAACAAAGAAAAGTTGCTGGTTCCTAAGAAAGCATTTCATCTTTGAGCTTCTAAGTTAATAAAATCCATACAATTTTCATTCAGAATATTTGGGGTTATAGTACGATTTAAATACTGATGATACTCTTTGGTATGTCTTGCAGTAGGCATTGCAGACAATTTCTAATGCTTTACCTAATGTTTAATTAAAGAACTGAATTGAAAAAAGTGATGTAACAGTTAAAGTAGAAAAATGTGGGGCTCAAATTCAATGTGTGCCCTTATTATTTGTGTGAATTGAGGCATGTTACTTAAACTCTGTATCCCACTCCTCATCTGTAGAACAGAAATAGGACAACTGACTTCCCAATATTTTTGTAAGGTTTAATTGAGAAAACATCTGTAAAACCTACATGGTGCCTGGTCCATAGATTGCCTTCAATTAGGAGAGGGCTAAAAAAAATTAGATAATATAATAAGCAGGTAAACAATGTCTGACCAGCAGCCAGTGCTGGATAAGTAGTGATCTATAGACCAGAATGATTTTTTTTCTGTGATCTTTTGTTTCCTATACAGAATGCCATGGTCTACTAGAATGGGAGTTTCAAGAGAGCTACTTGCCCAGTACCTAGGACAGTGCCTGGAGGGCAGCAGGCATCCCATTAACAGACTGCTGAAAGGATGGAGCATGAACATGTCATTGCAAGGATGGACTGAAGAATGAATGCCCTCAGACAGAGACATCTTGGTTCACAGAGCGTAAGAGAAGATGAAAGTTGCTCTGGTTGTAGTGGGCATAGGCTGAGCTATATCAGTGAAGACAGGTTTGACTGAACCTTCCTTGGGGCAATGGCCACGGGGATAGGTGGAAGTGGTTGTCAGTTTGCTGGGTTTTTGAGATACTCTGAACAGGCAAGTCTCATCAAGTGGCTTCTCCATCTAAAACCTGTGCCTGGTGTCCCTTTACTGTTAGGATAAAATCCAAACTCCTTCCCAGGCCTATCAGCGTCTCTGCTCACCTCTGGCTACTCTCCTCCTCTCACTCCAATGTCTGGCTACATTGGACTTGTTCCAATTCCTAAATACTATCATGCTATCTTCTGCCTGCAGTACCTTCTGCCTTGCGACTCACAGTTTATCCACTCATGCCTCATCTGTTTCTAACATCTAGTGTGTACATATCCTTCAGGTATCAGCTTAAATGTCACTTACTTGAGAATCTGCCTTAACAAATACCCCTTCCCAAACATGCCCACATCCCAGTGAGGTTAGAGACCCTTCCTGTGTGTCCCCACAGCTCTCTGTATTTGTTGTACTTTAGCACTTATTACCCTGTAAGGCAGTTTTGGGGTCTTTCCCCAACAATCAGAATGTAAGCTCCAAGATATTAATGATTTTCATGTTTTCTTTACTGCTTCACCAAGAATGCCTAGAATAATGCCTGCCTAATAGTAGACACTCCATAATTATTTGTTCAATAAAATGAATGGATTTCCATGTCTAGATTGTAGTAAGTTCCATGAGACCTGGTTTTGTGTTGGCTCCTGTATTATTAACAGAAAGTACAGTGTCTGACACAGAGTAGTTACTCATCAAATATTTATCGAATAAATAAATGTTATTTAATACTGATTATCCATTTATACTTCACATAAGTGCTTATTTCAGGGATCAAATGAGAAGGAGTTAGTGTCAAATATTTCAGTTGTTTCACCTTTTATTCTATTAATGCTTCCGTAAGTTGTGCTGCTTTTACATTCAAATCATTCACTTACCAACACTTAAACATTCTCTGCTGTCTATGATATACAGCACCAATGATACCAATTCCCAATTTAAAAAAATTTACTTACTATCTACCTTCATTGTTTTTATTATTGTTACCATGTATTTTGGGTTTAGAATGAGCCCACCAAGGGCCACCAAAAGCCCAGACAACAAGTATTACTATCTCTAACACTTGATTTTAAGTCTTTCATCAGGAACGTAAGTCAGACACCTGAATTCAGTTAAATCCCCTTGAAAACCACCTCAAATCACCTTTGTAAATACCAATAATGCGAACAAATAAGTAGATTATCAGAACATCAGTGTGCAATCCTGCAATAACTTGGAGAAAAGTCAACCTTGCAAAAATATCCGTCTCTCTTCATTTTCAGAAAATTATACCTACAATTAAGTGGGGCAAAAAGGTCAACAAGGGCATCAAAAACTCCATTAGCCATAGGTTTCTTGTTTGATTTAATAATATATATACATAAACAACCTCCTAGGACTTGGAGGTTGTTGATTTGTTTGTTTGTTTTGCAGGATTTTTTGGTAGATATCTGTCATTATATTTAAAGTTAATGTTCTTTTGTCATTATTAATTACATCATTCACTGTTGAATGGCTGAGCAACCAGGCTATCGGGGTCATTTTTTTGTTTGTTTTTTGAGACAGAGTCTCACTCTGTCACCTGGGCTGGAATGCAGTGGTGTGATCTCGGCTCACCACAGCCTCTGCCTCCTAGGTTCAAGCGATTCTCCTGCCTCAGCCTCCCAAGTTGCCGGGACTAGAGGCACGTGCCACCATGTCCGGCTAAAATTTTTTTGTATTTTTAGTAGAGACGGGATTTCACCATGTTGGCCAGGATGGTCTCAATCTCCTGACCTTGTGATCCACCCACCTAGGCCTCCCAAAGCGCTGGGATTACAGGTGTGAGCCACCACGCCTGACCTATTTTTTATTTTTTATTTATTATTATTTTATTATTGAGACAGAGTCTGGCTCAGTCACCGAGACTGGAGTGCAGTGGCATGATCTTGGCTCATTGCAACCTCCTCCTCCTGGGTTCAAGTGATTCTTCTGCCTCAGCCTCCTGAGTAGCTGGGATTACAGGCACAAGCAACAAAACTGGCTAATTTTTGCATGTTGGCCAGGCTGGTCTCAAACTCTGGATCTCAAGTGATCCACCCGTCTCAGCCTCCCAAAGTGCTGAGATTACTACAGACATGAGCCACTGCACCCAGCCTATCGGGGTCATTTAATTTTTTTTTTTTTTTTTTTTTTAGACAGAGTCTCGCTCTGTAGCCAGGCTGGAGTGCAGTGGTGCAATCTTGGCCCATTGCAATTTCTGCCTCCCAGATTCAAGCAATTCTGGTGCCTCAGCCTCCCAAGTAGCTGGGACTACAGGCACGTACCACCACGCCCAGCTAATTTTTGTATTTTTAGTAGAGACGGGGTTTCACCATGTTAGCCAGGAAGGTCTACATCTCTCATCTCTTGACCTTGTGATCTGCCCACCTTGGCCTCCCAAAGTGCTAGTATTACAGGCGTGAGCCACTGGGCCCAGTCTGGGTCATTTAATTTTTATTTAGTGCCTGAGCTGGTGATATTGAAAGTGCTGCAAGTCTTCTTATCAGAGCAGAATCTGCTAGTTGGGGTTTCTGCTAAATGATGAGCAAATTGGCAGCATCACTCTCACTGCTCATCCCTGTGGAGCGATTAATGGTAGTCAGAGTTAAGACCCTCAGCCAGTGGTATAGCAAATGGACTGAGACTTAGGGCAATTTGCCCTGATGCCATAAATGCTTTTGAAATTGATTTGAATTAATTCATCTTTAAACTACTTAGTTTCAGAAAGGATTTATGACCATGTCCAAAGGCATAGAAAATATAATCCAGCAAGATAAAAATATATGTATAAGTAGGTGAGGCCAGTGTGGCACAGGAGAAATACAGATGGGGCATCACAGGGCTCCTCTCCTCTTACCTGTGTACTGCAACCCCCTGTACTCGCTTATTGCCCCAGGAGGTTTTAAATTGGGCCAGTAGTGGAAAAGCATTTGCACAGCTGGAGGCTTCACTTGTGAAGGCCCATACGCAATCACATACAAAAGATCCTAAAGGAAACAGCAAGCATATTTTGACTTAGCATCATGAAATAAAAAGAAAGGTAGAGACTTCAACATTACCAAAGCAGTGAAAATTCTAATGGAGGGGTTGAGGTGAGTAATTTCCCTGGAATCTCATGCAGGAATGTTTCATAGATTAGATCACGTTAAAACATTATATTTTAATGATTTATTTATTTACTGGTCCTTCTGTAAATGAGCCCTCACAGGTAGAGTACAAAGTACTTTATCTTCTAACAAATTCATCTCTAATCAGATTGATGCTAAAGAAAGATTTTAGAATAGCATAAGACAGTTTGCCAAATACCGTATTTGAAAAAACATTTCCCTAATCACATTTCTTAAACATTCACATCTCCTATTTGAAAGAGGACACATTCTCAAGCAACCTTTCAAATTAAATAAAATTGTTTGTCATAACATATAATATTAGCTTAATTCCAAGAATAAGATACGTCCAATTACTTTATCCGTCAAAACACGATGTTCTTAAAGTACCATTTCTGCTCTAAATGATAAATAATTAACCATTAAAGAAAGAATTATGGGTTCTGCCACATCAAAATAATAGGACGTCAATAAATTTGACCTCAACAACAGTTTTAATATGTAAACGGTTTTTACTGTATTATACAAATTAAGTTTGTGACTATGGGTTAAATTTGACCCAAAACTTACTTTCCAGACTTCTTGTTTATATTTCATGAGGCATTCCAGTAATTGACAATGATACACTGTAATGTAGAAAATGTAATTCGTACATGAAATGTAAATACCAGACAAAACATCCTTTGAGATATATATATATATATGTAAGAAATTACTTCAATATGACTTTTCAGTCTCTAATCATTAAATTAGAAATAACTTCTCTCCATATATTCATACTTAAAAAATATCACATAAGCCCTTGACTTTATCAAGCTTTGTCCCAAGGTCCTTGAGAAGTATTTCATGCTTCTTGTTAACAATGGAAATATTTTTAAAGTCGGTAGTAATCATACATTCATAAAATAAACTTGTATCAACATAAGATCTACATAGGACAAAAAAACTAGCCTAACAGAATCACAACAAAAGCTCACATTTATTGAGCATTCATTATTTGCTAGATACCATAGAAAGAGCTTTATATGTATTATCTCACAATTGCCATGGTGCAGTTAGGAAACTAAGGCTCAGTTTCCAACTTGCCCAAGGTTGAATGGATAGCAAGTGACAGACTTGATGGATAGAGTGGGGTTTTATAATTTCCTCACCAGTTCCATCTTATAGAGGAATTTTTAAAAGCTACACGACAGCAAGCTTCCTTGATTTGCCTATCTTCACTTGTGGAAGTTAGGCATCAACCTAGTTAGATGCCTTTTGATACCTTCCCTAATCTATATTCCGGGCCTATGCTGACATTGAAGCTGTTCACACTTTATTCACCAATGACCTCTATGTCATTCAATCCAATGGACATTTTTAAGTCCTCATCTTACTTGACTTTTCAGCCACATTCAGTAGTGCTGACTACGTCTCCTTTTTGAAACACTCCTTGGCTTCATATGAATGACCCTCCCCTGTCACCTGTGGTGGACAACACTGTTGCTACTCAACTGCTGTCAACACCCTTTTTTTCTTGTCCATTTGCCAATTGATATGGTTAAGCTGTGTCCCCACCCAAATCTCATCTTGAATTGTAATCCCCAGGTTTTAGGAAGAGACCTAGTGGGAAGTGATTGGATCGTGGGGGCAGTTTGCCCCACGCTGTTCTCGTGATAGTGAGTGAGTTCTCACGAGATCTGATGGTTTCATAAAGGCAGTTTTCCCTGCACTTGCTAGCTGTCTCATTCCTGCCACCATGTGAAGAAGGTCTTTGCTTCCCCTTCACCTTCTACCATGATTGTAAGTTTCCTGAGGCCTCTCCAGCCACGCGGAACTGTGAGTCAATTAAACCTCTTTTCTTTATGAATTACTCAGTCTCTGGCAGTTCTTTATAGCAGTGTGAAAACGGACTAATACACCAATACACAGACTACAAAAGCAAGATACTTTCCCAGAGCCCCTTGCAGCTAGAGGTGGCCATGTGACTCAGTTCTGGACAGTAAGAATGAAGAGAAAATCTGCTGGGGAGCTTCTAAGACATACTTTCTCCCTCCGATAAAACAAAAGAGGTACACCAGGAGACTTGTCTCTTAATGACTCTGCTTGATCCTATTACCTGTTTTGTAGTTATATGAGGTTATAATAACCTCCACAGTGGCAGCCTTCTTGCAAACATGAGGGGAATTCCAAGATCTCAGCCCCCTGATATGTGCAGCTACCTTCAGGACTTCCTATTAAGTAAACAACCAATGTGCTTATACTTTAAAGCCTCTGTCAGCCAAAGACATCTTAACAGATGCAACCTCTCTGTCTCTTTGGAGAGCTCACCCTCTTCCACTGGGCCATTATCTGCTGAAGTTTCTGAAGGCCTAGTCACAGAACCACTCCACATTTCTTTCATTCTCTGCTCTCCCCTAAGCAATCTCAGACTCATACACAACTTCAGCAGCCATCTATATGCAATTCAGTGAAGGTCACTGGACACTTGTATGTGGGCTCAAAGTTCATTAGCTCTAGTCCAAAGCTCTGTTCTGAGCTCCAGACCCATAATACAACTACCTAATTACCAGCTCCTATCAGGTGTCTCAAAGATACTGTGAACACAACATGTCTGAAACAGATCTCAAGATCTTCCCTCAGAGGCCTGATCTTCTTCCAATGCCTCCTTTATCAGTGAGTAGAACCACAGTTACAATTTGCATCTGTGTTCCCACCAAATCTCATGTTCAGTTCTAATCCCCAGTGTTGGAGGTAGGGCCTAGCAGAAGGTGATTGGATCATGGGGGTGGGTCCTTCATGAATGGTTTAGGACCATCCCTTTGGTGCTGTTCTCATGATAGAGTTCTCACAAGATCTGGTTGTTTAAAAGTGTGTGGCACCACGCCTGTAATCCCAGCACTCTGGGAGTCCAAGGCTGGTGGATCAAAACTCCAGAGGTCAGGAGTTCAAGACCAGCCTGGCCAACATGGTGAAACCCCGTTTCTACTAAAAATACAAAAAATTAGCTGGGTGTGGTGGTGGGTGCCTGTAATCCCAGCTACTTGGGAGGCTGAGGCAGGAGAATTGCTTGAACCTGAGAGGCAGAGGTTGCAGCAAGCTGAGATTGTGCCACTGCTCTCCAGCCTGGGCAACAAGAGCAAAACTCCATCTCGAAAAAAAAAAAAAAAAAAATATATATATATATATATATATATATATATATATATATATATATATACACACACACATATATGTGGCACCTCCCCTTCTCTCTCTTCCTCCTGCTCCAGCCATGTAAGACGTGCTTCCCCTTTGCCCTCTACCATGATTATGAGTTTTCTGCCTCCCTTAGAGACAGGAGCCACTATGCTTCCTGTACAGCCTATAGAACCATGAGTCAATGACACCTCTTTTCTTTATAAATTACCCAGTCTCAGGTATTTCTTTATATCAGTGCAACAACAAACTAATATGACCACCATGCATCCAGTTAGTGCATCCAGAAACCCACTCTAGCCAGTATGTTACCAAGTCCTATCAATTTTACTTCCTAAATAGCTTTCAGAAAGATCTACTTATTCTTCAGTTTCAATTGTCCCTGCCTTTGAAGTGCTTAGGCAAATGCAATGACCTCCTTCCAGGTCAATCTATATCCAACCTGGCTTCTTTTCAATCCGTTCTCAACTGCAGCGGGGGTGACACACACCACAGCCCACTCAAAGCCATTCAGCAGCTTCCCTTTAGATTTGGAATAAACACAGGCCTCCCTAACAGAGCTCACAACACCCTGCATGTTCCAGCCCATGGAACTCTAAGTCTAGTGTCACACGAGGGAGCCCTCACTCTCAGTTCCAGCTACACTGATCCTTCAGTCTCAGCTGTTTGCCAGACTCCCCCGTGACACATGAGATTCCTCTTCCTGAACCACCTCCCCTTGTAGGCCTTGTTCACATTACTCATCCTGCAGTTCTCAAACCAAAGGTTACTTCCTCAAAGAAGTCCTCCTGACTTCCTCAATAAAAGCAAAATTTCCTTTTATCACATCTTATAGTATAACATACTTGAAGCACTTGTCATAAGCAAAACTTTATGCTTGATTTTATGATTATTTGATTGTCTTCTCGCCTCTCAACCCAACCATACGATAAGCTTCCTGAGATGAGGATGGGGTCAGTCCCATGTCACTAACCATGGAGCCCCCAGTGCCTAGCACATGGTGGATACTCAGTGACTACTGATTGAATGGTCGCTTTAGAATTGGAAATTTGGTCTTAAGCCATCACTGAATTCTCAAGTGCAGATGGTCCAAGACACTTTCTTGTACATAGTGTCTGCTGATCTCCACAGGTCTGCTATATGAACCTTGTTCAGAACCATCACTGACCCATGAACATACGTGGACAGTTCCTTTGTTAAAACAGCCTCCCCTCCCAGAATGCCCCATTTACTTTATCAATAAAAACTCTGTCCAGCCAGGCACGGTGGCTCATGCCTGTAATCCCAGCACTTTGGGAGGCCAAGACAGGCAGATCACTTGAGGTCAGGAGTTCGAGGCCAGTCTGGCCAACATCATGAAATCTCGTCTCTACTAAAAATACAAAAATTAGCTGGGCATGGTGGCATGTGCCTGTAGCCCCAGATACTGGGGAGGCTGAGGCAGGAGAATTGCTTGAACCCAGGAGGCAGAGGCTGCAGTGAGCCATGCCACTGCACTCCAGCCTGGGCAACAAAGTGAGATTCCATCTCGAAAAATAAAACAAAACAAAACTCTGTCCATAATTTAAAATTCATCCTTGGCCCAAGTGACACAAAATCTTTTCTCATCATTTCAATCCATACAGCTCCCTCCATCTGATAAATTAACACTGTCTAACATCTTTATTTAGTACTCCTATGTACTACATTACATTGTTAACTAATGATTTATGTAAATATGCCTGATCTTCCCAATTAGACGTAAGCTTCATAGCAAGTACCATATCTTATGTTTTTGTGTGGTTTTCACAATGCCTAGCACAAAGCCCTGTATATAGAAGGTGCTCAATGAATGCTGGTTACTTAAGTAAGGATTGTGCTCTATCCTTGATACACAATCAGCTACAAGGACCAAGTTGCCAGTTGTGCTTCTTCCAATAAAAATTCAAACAACAGAACTATGACCTACCGCTTGGTCCCAGAGAGCCCCTGGTGGATATTGCCTCACTTAAGTGCTTCCTAGATCACAAGACTAGTTTTGGGTCCCAACTATGATTCCTAGTATACAGTAGCTGGTTATAGACATTTCCTCATGAACAAATGAAGATACAGATTTTAAAATAACAGATGCAACTCTATCTGACCACAGTAGTTTTCCAGTGAAACACTCAACTCAACATTCAACTCCAAGAAGAAAATGGCAAATTGTAGGGATTCACTATTTATTGAGAATTTACAATTTGTCAGTCACTAAAGTAAGCACTTTACATATATGTAACCCATTAAATATTCACAGCAGCATTTTAAAGTACCGTAGGAAGAATTATTTCCATTTTATAGATGAGGACACTTGGTTTCAGGGGGTAAAAAACTTGCTCAAGTTCACTAACTGGCAATTTGCAGGTAAGCTCAGATGTGAATCCACATACGACTAATCTCAAAGCACCCTGCTTTACTACCCATCTAGCTTAGAAATTTGGACCAGACTGTCATGATGAGACTCTAATTAACTAGATTCCAAATAAATGGTTTTCTTAAGGACATAATATATAATAAATATAATATTTTGATTATTTTAAGCCAGACAGATATATAAGATATAATTTCCCCATACATATATTTTAATTATGTCTATATAATAATCATAAGAGATTTCATACTTAAAGAATGCAACATACTGAATGTTTGTGTCACCTCAAAATTCTTCTGTTAAATCCAAACCCCCTAATGTGATAGTATTAGGAAGTGGAGCCTTTAGGAGGTGATTAGTGCCCTTATAAAAGAGGCCCCAGAGAAATCCCTTGCCCTTTTGTCACTTGAGGACACAGCGGAACGACAGCCATTCATGAACCAGGAAGTGAGTTCTCACAGATCATCCAATCTACCAGCACCTTGATTTTGGACTTCCCAGCCCCTGGAACTATAAGAAACAAATGTGCATTGCTTATAAGTCATCCAGTTTATAGAATTTTTGTTATAGCAACCCAAATGGACTAAAACAGAAAATTGGTACTGAGAAGTGGGGTGATGCTGTAACAAATAGCTAAAAATGTGGAAGCGGCTTTGGAACTGGGTAACAGGTAGGGGCTGGAAGAGTTTTGATGTGCAGGCTAGAAAAAAGCCTATATTGCCATGAATAGCCCTTTAAAAGCAATTCTGGCAAGTGCTGGAAAAGAAAAGAGGAAAGCAGTAGAAAAAGCTTCAATCTTCTTTGAGAATACCTAAATGATCCTGAAGAGAATGTTAGTATAAATACGGACAGCAAAGGCAATTCTGATGCGATCTCAGACAGAAATGAGGAACACATTACTGGAAAGTGGAGGAAAGGCCATCCTTGCTATAAAGTGACAAAGAACTTGGCTGAATTGTGTTCATGTCCTAGTGTTTTGTGGATGGTAGAACTTGTGAGTGATAAAATTGGATACTTGGCTAAGAAAATTTCTTAGCAAAGTGTTGAAAGAGCAGCTGGATTTCTTCTGACTGCTTATACTGTGATAAAATGTGAGGAGAGAGAATGATCCAAAGACAGAATTGTTAATCAAGGAGGAAGAAGACTTAAAGATTTGGAAAACCCTCAGCCTAACTGTATTGAAAGGATGAAGAAGCCTGTTAGGAAGAGAATGGGGAGAGTGTAGCCAAGTGACCATTTAATAAGATTAGTCAGCCATCTCAACAGAAGCCAGGAGGTATTGTCCAAAACAATGGAAGAATGACCCCAGTGGCACTTCAGAAATCCTCTGCACTGCCCCTCCCATCACAGACCCAGAGTGCAAGGACAAACCCTGGGGGAGAAATGGTTTCAGATGAGAGGCCACCAGCACTTTTGAGACTTCAGGGCATGCCACCCCCTCACAAGAAACCTTCTTACATTGTAAAATTCAGTCCTATACTCCAGTGCCTCACTGTTCAGCTGCCCTTTGGGCAGAGCAGCATGCACTGTACCCAGCAAAGGCATAGGGGTGTAGTCACCTCCACCTAGATTTCAAAGGATGCCCAGGAGAGCTGGAACTCCACCCTGAGACAGTATGGGCACCGGACCCCAGCCTGCAGAGTGGGGCCCAGGAAGGGAACCACTGTGGGGGCCAGGGTCACTGTAGAGAGCCCCCACCAGGGCAATGCCCAGCAAGCCATGGAGGCAGAGCCATGGAAAGCCATAGGGGCAGGGTCTTGGGGGCCCAACCCCTACATGGCAAAGCTGCCATGCAGGGCCACCACCTCAGTGGGTCCAGAAGACAGAACTCTTACCCCAATGGGTTTGGAAGGTGGGACCTCCACCCCAGCGGGCCTGGAAGGTGGAGCATCAAGTCAAAGAAGGTAATTTTCAAACCTTAAGGTATAATGTAGTTGGGTTTTAGACTTACTTGGAACCTGTTACCCCTTTTTTCTTTCCCATTTCTCCCTTTTGGATGGGAATGTCTATGCTATGCCTGTCCAACCATTGTATTTTGGAAGCATATAACTTGTTTGATTTCATAGGCTCACAGCTAGAGAGGAAATTGCCTCAGGAAATTGCCTCACCCATATCTGATTTAGATGGTATTCACACGAGACTTTGGACTCTTGAGTTCATGCTGAAATGAGTTACAATTTTTGGGGCTATTGGGATGGAATGAATGTTTTGCATATGAGAATAACACGAATTTTGGAAAATAGGGTGGAATACTATAGACTAAATGCTTGTGTCCTCTCAAAATTTGTACGTTGCCAGACATGGTGGCTTATGCATGTAATCCCAGTACTTTGGGAGTCCAAGGCAGGAGGATCACTTGAGGTCTGGAGTTTGAGACCAGTCTGGGAAACATAATGAGACCTGTCTCTAAAAAAATTTAAAAATTAGCCAGATGTGGTAGCACATGCCTGTGGTCCCAGCTACTCAAGAGGCTGAAGAAGGAGAATTGCTTGAGCCAGGGAGGTCAAGGCTGCAGTGAGCCATAATTGTATCACTGCACTCTAGCCTGAGTGACAGAGTAAGACTCTGTATCTAAAAAAAAAATTTTAATTTGTATGTTAAACCCTAACCCTCAAAGTGACGGTATTCAGAGTTGGGGCCTTTAGGAAGTAATTAGATAATTAGGGCAGAGCCCTTATGCATGAGATTACTGCCTTTATAAAAGAGGACCCCGAGAATTCCCTTTCCCTCCCACCATTTAAGGACACAACACAAAGATGGCCATCCATGAACTAGAAAGCAGGCCCTCACCAGACATCAACTCTACTGGCATCTTGATCATGGACTTCCCAGCCTCCAGAAATAAGAGAAATAAATGTTTACTGCTTATCAGCCACTCCGTTTATATTTTTGTTACGACCCAACGGACTAAGACAGAAGATGACACTCCAAGCTAAGAAGCATTCAGATTTTGAAATAAAAAATTTTTCCTCATTCTGAGTCAGAAGTTCAATTATTATTTATTACGTAATTAACTAGATAGCAAAAAAAAAAACACAGTGCCACCGGATTTGTTTACTTTCCAAATAAACATTAAACGAAAATAAAAATGAGTTTATATCTTAGCACATGTTTTGGTCAGTTTTCCAAAGTTATCTGCAATTATACTGACAAATGGAAATCAAACAGAGTAAATGTGAAAATCTGTGCAACATCACTAGTAATGGAAAAACTACAAATCAAAACAATGAGATATTAGTATTCATCTGTCTAACTCTACACAAATTTTATAATAATAATGACAAATCACAATGAGACAAGTACTTTCACATACTATTGGAAATATTGAAAATTTCTCAAGTCCTTTAACTCATTAATCCCTCTTTTGTTGGTTTATTCTAAGGAAATAATCAGAAATACAGTAAAAGGTTTATGTTTAAGGATATTTGGGTGTACTAGAATAGCCAATTTACCAAAATATTAACAGTGGTTATCTTTTGTTCTTAGAATTGCAGGTGATTTTTATGTTTCTAATTTTACTATTTCTGTATACTTATATTCAATCCATTTCCAGACAATGTCTAAAATGTGTCCTCAAATATTCTAAAAATATCACTGGCCTGCAGGATCACTGCTAATAGCAATAGGCAAGATAAATTGATTCCAACTCAAAAGTCTGTTTTCTACACATCTCCATGATGATGACGTTCTCACATGACATGAGAACATCTAGCCTGCTTGTTTGATGTCTTGTTTAATTATTGGCATTACAATTAGTCAAACCATTCCAATTACCACTTACCTGGATTGGATGTGTACTGCATTGCAATCATTAGCATGGATGATGCAGAGAGGTTAACATGGGCAGGTACACCTTCTCTCCTTGAGGAGCCCACTGCAACCAAAAGTTCTTTGATTAGACACAATTTAATCTCTGCATATACCTGTTACTTTGCACAGAGCATGAGAGATAAGAAGGAACTTTCAAAAAAAGAAAAAAAAAAAAAAGCTCCAATAAAGCTAATGGAAGTTTTGCACAAATGAAACCACAAAATGTGTCCTGGCATACAATGCTACAGTTGTCATCTCCATAGGAAAATTGAGTGAGAATCTATAAGGAGACAGAACAGTGCCAGAAAGTGATGTAATGGCTTTATCAGAATTGTACTTAGATGGGATCTCTACCCCCATGATGTTTGTATTTAGATGGAAAAGAAAGAAAAAACAGAATCCTCTATGTGCCCAAAGATAAAGACATATTGAAGGGTATCCCAATGAGAAAATAAAAAGGAAAGGTTTTTAAACTCAAATTGAATATATTAATTTTTAGAGATGCAGATGAAATAATAGTTTAATTATAATGTATAACATTAATTTAGTTACAATACAAATTCTAAATCACATATTATAAAAAATGACATATTAATTTAAAAATTTTCAATTTTCACATATCATTAAACAGTTTTATTCAAACCTTCACATGTAACTTCATCATCGATGTCTTCATTACCATGAGAACCACTTTTTTAGTTTTCCAGAGCTTACCATCTTCATATTCATCTGAGTTGTTTGAAATAAAGCAATTTTTGAATCTGTGAATAACACAGTTGCTGGGCATTTTATCCTACACCAACAAGCATAAAATCACAAAGCAAATTGGCTTGTTTAAAATCCATCTTATTGCTGTATAATCATGGTCTCCACTCACAAACTGCTTTTAAGACATCTTTAAGTGGCTTGTTTAAGATGACATCAAATACCATATTAAATTTCTTTGTCTCTCACGTTTAAGAGAGTGTATCCGGTCACCCCTTTAAGTATTCAAAAGTAACACTGATGGAAGTCATTTGGGGAAATACATTGTCTCCCAAGAGGACTTTCTTTCTTTTTTTTGTTTGTTTTTTTTTCTTAGACAGAGTCTCACTCTTGTTGCCCAGGCTGGAGTGCAGTGGCACAATCTCAGCTCACTGCAACCTCCAACCCCCGGGTTCAAGCGATTCTCCTGCCTCAGCCTCCCGAGTAGCTGGGATTACAGGCACCCACCCCCATGCCTGGCTAATTTTTGTATTTTTAGTAGAGATGGGTTTCACCATCTTGGCCAGGCTAGTCTTGAACTCCTGACCTCATGATCCACCTGCCTCGGCCTCCCAGAGTGCTGGGATTACAAGCGTGAGCCACTGTGCCTGGCCCCAAGAGGACTTTCTTATTTCGAACACAGTAATTGAGAGAGGACCCATCACAGGAGAAACTTTATTAGGACTCAAATATAAAATAAATTCCTCTTTTCTCAGGGAAAATTGCAGAAGTAGAAGAAACCTCACCTTACACTTGGGCTTGTGTGGCAGAGTGTCAAGCATGAACAGAATGGTGTGCAGAGAGCATAAAACCCTCAAAAAGTCAACCCTTAGATTTCTAAACATAATAGAGAAGACCACTGCCACGGGCAACAACAAAAAGCAAATAACCTCAAAATCTGCTTTATTTTATTTTATATTAAAGTACAATAGGTGTGGATTATATCTCACCTACATCCAAAAAGGATAAGATAACTTCTAATAAAACACATGCGTATAATAGAATCATCAAAACACTAATAAAAATTTGTCATACAATAAATCAGAGGAGATAAAAAAATTTAACACAATTCTTTTCTAATCAGAGGAGATAAAAAAAATTTTAACACAATTCTTTTCTTTTTACATAAAGGAATTTGGGCACCAAAGTAGACAGTGGCCTTTAAAACAACTTTTACAGAAATAAACAAACAAAACACATCTATCACTAAGTTCCATTTACTTAAGTTGGCTTTTATTAATCACTTGCAGCTAGGCAGCTGCTAACCCAGCTGCCTAAGCCGGTGATACTCAGGGAGATAAACTAGTTTGGCTCCACAACTTATTAATAAATAAGTATTAATAATTAGACAAAGATTGGAGATCAATTCACTGCTCTTAGATGTCAAGTTGATTAATCAAATGTGATTAATCAAGAAAAAAGAACTTGCAGCCAAATGCTAAGGAACAAAGTGCATGCTGCTCTCAAACTGTAGCCAAGGAGCTTGTTCAAATTCAGCTTCTTTGGGGCCAAAGAAGATGCTTCTGGAGAGTCAGCTTGGAAACTACATGTTTCCAGGAAAGTACATGTTTAATTAATAAGCACATCAAGTGATTCTGATGCAAGCGGGCTTTGGACCACTCTTTGAGAAGTACTATTAGAGGAACGAGAAATAAGAAAGAAAACGCCCAGTAAGGTGTCCAGGGGCAGGAAGAATAATTGCATGCCCTGTACCCTTTGTTAAAAAAAAGAAAAGAGAAATTCTTGTCTCAGACGTATTCAAGAAATACACACACACACACACACACACACACGCACACACGTATATATATATATTCTTGTTTTGGGACAAGCGTTTCACCTTTGTTTAAATTCATCTCAAACTTTTTAATAATATGCATTTAATAATATGTATTTCTCAACAATGAAAACTGCTATTAAGGAAGGCTGAGAGTCACTGTAAATGGAGGCCTTTAAAAGTAGGAAAGATGCCCACATGTCTCAGATGATTTAGGTGAAGTCTATTTGCAGAATGGCCCAAATGGCTCAGCCACCTCTGGATGTCCCTCCTACTCCGACAAATCCATACTCTCCCTCAAGAACGACCAGCCAGGAGGCCAAAAGCATTCCCCTGGCTCAAGCCCTAGAAAATTGGCTGTGATACTTACATAAACAGACGGTGCCTTGCAATTTCCTAGCCTTCTAACAGACTGAATAAAATCATTGCAATTCTAATTTAATAAACACGCACAGGCACACATCATTTATTGAATCTTGTTAAAAAGGCATGATGTAAACAGATGTGCAGCTTGTCCCCATGAGGGTGTAAAAAGCCAAGACTATAAGCAATAGAAGGGAGAAGATAATTCATCAAAATAAGAAAATTTTGCATTTAATATTGTGCTCAGGAAATACAATTAAAAGTTCTCAGTCCTATTCCCTATCCTCCCAGCATCACCAGAACAATCATTACCATGATCTCCTCCCTCCAGGAATAGTGCCTTAATATGTTCCTGTATTTTGTAGTTCTGAATGTATTATTTTGTACAGCTCTTATATGACTATCATCCAAAAGAGGAATTATATGGGAAAAGCCATTTTATGAAAGAGAGATCATCAAGTTATTTGCATGACAGCACCAACCTAATCATTGGGACTGCAGGCCAAGTCACTTGATTTCATAGCTAATGCTCTAGTTACTTATTAATTCAACAACTTTTTTGGTCAGTACTTCCTGCATACTAGACATTGTTCTAGGTCCTGGAGATACAGTGCTAAAGACAGACAAGTCATCATTAAAAAGTCAGGAAACAACAGGTGCTGGAGAGGATGTGGGGAAATAGGAACACTTTTACACTGTTGATAGGACTGCAAACTAGTTCAACCATTGTGGAAGACAGTGTAGTGATTCCTCAAGGATCTAGAACTAGAAATACCATTTGACCCAGCCATCCCATTACTGGGTATATATCCAAAGGATTATAAATCATGCTGCTCTAAAGACACATGCACACGTATGTTTGTTGTGGCACTATTCACAATAGCAAAGACTTGGAACCAACCCAAATGTCCATCAATGATAGACTGGATTAAGAAAATGTGGCACATATACACCATGGAATACTATGCAGCCATAAAAAAGGATGAGTTCATGCCCTTTGTAGGGACACAGATGAAGCTGGAAACCATCATTCTGAGCAAACTATCGCAAGGACAGAAAACCAAACACCGCATGTTCTCACTCATAGGTGGGAATTGAACAGTGAGAACACCTGGACCCAGGATGGGGAACATCACACACAGGGGCCTGTCATGTGTCGTGGGGTGGGGGGAGGGGGGAAGGATAGCAGTAGGTGATATACCTAATGTAAATGATGAGTTAATGGGACTCCAACATGGCAGCACACCAACATGGCACATGTATACATAGGTAACAAACCTGCACATTGTGCATATGTACCCTAGAACTTAAAGTATAATTAAAAAAAAAAAAAAGACAGACAAGTCTTTGTCCTTATGGATCCTAGATGCTAGGGCTGTGTTACCTGATATGGTGACCACTAGTCACACGTGGCTATTTAAATTTAATTAAAATTAAATAATATTAAAAATTCCATTCCTCAGTCTCACTGGACACATTTTAAGAGCTTAGTAGCCACATGGGGATAGTGGCTACTCTACTGGGCAGCACAAAATTTTTAATGTTTTTATGGAACATTCCATCATTACAGGAAGTTCTGTAGACAGCGCTATTCTACAAGAAAGGGCAAACAGGTACTTGTGGCAAAATAGAAGCAGTGCAAGGGAATAAAGAGAAAGTGATGGAAGGTCCTGTTTTAGCCAGAGGGTAAGGAAGGGCATCTTGAAGATGTACTTGAGCTTAAACCTAAAGAATGTAAGGAAGCAAATAATCATGAGACTATTTGGGAGAAGGACTTTGAAGACAGAGAATAAAGCATGGAGCAAAAGCAAAAGCGCGGTGCCTTCGTGAAACTGCAGAAAGGCCAAGGCTCCTGGAGCAGAGTGAAGACAAGGAGATGTAGTGATTGAAACAGGAAGGTAGTCAAGGGTCAGGTCATAGAGGGCCTGTGAGTTAAGGAAGGGCACTGAATTTGATTTGTTAGAGTGTTGGGAAGCTAGATGGTTTTGCTGAGGAAGTGGCATGATCTGATTTACATGTTTGGAGGATAGCTCTGGCTTTTTGATGGAGAGCAGAAGGTAGGAGGGCTAAAAAGGGAAGCACAGAGACCAGTTCGGAAGCTACCGGACTGGCCCCAATGAGAGCTGGTGGTAAGAAGTGGCCTGAATGGGGATATGCTGAAATGAATTCCACTGGCTTTATACTTGTCTAAAGGGTGAAGATAAAGGAGACACCTGGAACGAAGAAACACATTATGGTGTAAGTTTTTCAATGTGACAGAACCATTTCCTGTATTCTGCCAGACTGCACTGCCTGGATTAAAAAGCGGTCTCACCTCTACGTGGGCCTCCTACTTGTGTGAGCAGAGGTAATTGTGTTCCATGAGATAGGGTTTAAGCATAAGATGTCCATGCCTTCAGAAGGGCATTATCAGTTAAACATAAAGGGAAGACCAAGACAACGTGACCTGGAAGCCTACATAGCATTAAAATATTTGCAGAATTATAGATTAATGAAAAGTCATGGACAGAATGCCCATCAACACTGTGGAAGTGGTCTGTCAGATTCTATGAATCCAAAAACTGCTACAATCATTATTTTTATTATACAACAAACTCTAGAAGAAAAAGTTCCCAAGCCCTAGCAGATGGCCTCTTACCTCAAGCAATATTTAAGATGATGAAATTTCAGGACAATGTGTGAATTTCAACTAAGTATTGGAATGAGTTGCAATGGGATTTAACATGTCTGTGATTTGACTATGCATTTGGCCTGATATACACGTGCATAACATCACATGATATTTAAAGGCTATTCTCATACATTAGTTCATGGTCTTCACAACAAACATGGGATGTAGACACAGGAAGTTATCCTTAATCACCATTTTACAGCTAAGGAAACCAAAGTTCCATGAGATTAGGAGATTTGCCAATAGTTGAAGGATTATAACTCAGCTCTTCTGGATTTCTATTTCAAAACATTTCCCATGACTCAGCAATAAAACTCTCAAAGTATACAGGGAAACCTATCTTAGAAAAACAACCAGTAGCTAATAAAACAGACTGCATATATTAAAGATTATTTAAAAAATCATCAATATTTTGCATTTTTACTGTTTTTTCTATGTGTTGTTAGTCTTTGGAAGGTTATAGAAACATAACATGCACCCTCTGTAGTAGTAGGAATAGAACAAAAAATGGTAAGTCACACAATTGCCTTTGAGATAATGCCCTTAAGATTTAAATGAACCTTTATTTTCCCTGAAGGTAAGTGACTTTTTGAGAAAATTTAAGGTGGAAAGGGAACTAGATAAGACCGCATAGTCTGGGATACTAGGATACGTTAGAATAATCTTAAACAATTATATCTTAAGCTGATATAATTGTTCAGCTTTATTATCATCTTTACAATAACATAGCCTGCATCAATCAATGTTCACTTGGAATCAGCTCTTTCTCTTCTCTGCCAAAGCCATCATCTCCCAAACCTCCATATTTCAATTCAGTCCACAAATCACAGATCCTTTATTGGAAAAAGAGAGGTTTCTATGGTGACATGCAAATGCTTTCTCAATTCTTAGTAACTCCTTTAATATATTTTTTATAAACAAAGCATTTTGAGCACATTTGGAATAAAGAGAAATATATTTTATTTATGGAAGGAGTTAAAAAGAAAAGCTATATCAAAGGAAAATTTCACAATAAGTAAGTTGAAGTTTGCTCTGCAGAACATTAAAAGGACTCATTCTAAAATAAAAGTCCAGCACTTGGTTTATTGACAAGGATGGTAAGGAGGAAATTTCTGATATACATGCTGGCCTCTTACTCTGAAGAGCTGCAATACCTCGTTAGGTCCACTTCAAAGATCAGAACTTTATCTTCTAGGTCCTTAATGAAAGAATCATTTTACACCTGAAAAGCAGTTCATGTTTTCCATCTGACATTAGGAACACCACACCAAAAAGGCTTTTTGTCTTAAAGACTTTATCAAGTACTCAGGACATACAATATCCTTCATCCTAACATCTCAGTCCTGAAATAAAAATATTCTGCAAGAAGTTATGCGCTCTTGTCTTGTTTTGGTCACAATTTCTAGACACCAAAACAACTACCAAAAAAATACAAAAAACATGAATACGACACACAGACACACATTCTCACATCAGTCCATTTTAACATGATTAATCTGAAACTATATCCTTCTGGGTTTGGATCTGTGTCTTTGTATACTCATGAAATAACAAGTACAAAGGAACACCTGAATGGTGTAATCGAATTTGGCTGTAAAGGTTGGTACTACAATTTATTTTCAAAGACTTAAAGATGACAAATATTGGCTATTATTGAACCACAGGAATGATTATGAGAAAGGAAAGTCAAAGCTAAGAGACTAAAACCAGAGCAACAAAATAAACACATGAAGTAGACCAACAATTGGGTTAGAGGACAATACGTGCCTCTTACATAAAATAATATTGATGTTACTTAAACTAGAATTAGTATGCCAGAAGTAATCTTCAAGACTGAACATTTTTTTCAAACCCCTTCTTTATAGTAAAAAAAATGGGATCTTGGGGACATGAAGTGACTTGTTCATACCTTCAAATAAACGCCAAGTTACTCCTCTAATAAACATTAAGATATACACAAACTTTGTAAACTCAACTTACTATTTTATTCTCCTCAGTTGCCAAGGTTCGTACATTTATGTAAGTAAGAATTCTAACATGACTACATGGCATGTTTTGGAATCTGTGTTTCTAATTAAGTAGAAATTAATAATCAAGTGTAAAGAAACAAATTGTCAGCTATCACAATACTTGATCAATCTTAAATGTAACTTCAGAGGCCTGATATTTTCAACACCTCTTCTATAATTATTAACTTATTCCTAAGAAGGAGGGATTTAGTGAATTAGATTAATTGTTAGAAAGCTACAGCCTCCTCATTAATCCCACCATCGCCTCCCAGCACTTTGGAGGCTGAGGCAAGAGGATCACTTGAGGCCAGGAATTCAAGATCAGCCTGGGAAACACAGTGAGACCCCATCTCTACAAAAAAAATTTTTTAATTAGCTGGACATGGTGGTAGAGGCCTTCACACCCTACTTGGGAGCCTAAGGCAAAAGGATCACTTAAGCCAAGGAGTTTGAAGCTGCAGTGAGCTATGACTGTGCCACTGCACTCCAGCCCAGGCAATAGAATAAGACCCTATATCAAAAAAGAAAAGAAAAAAAAAGAGAGAGAGAGGAAGGGAGGAAGGGAAGGAGGAAGCCAGGTGCAGTGGCTCATGCCTGTAATCCCAGCACTTTGGGAGGCTGAGGCGGGTGGATCACCTGAGGTCAGGAGTTCGAGACCAGCCTGGCCAACATGGCAAAACCCCGTCTCTACTAAAAATACAAAAATTAGCTGGGCGTGGTGGCTCACGCCTGTAGTCCCAGCTATTCGGGAGGCTGAGGCAGGAGAATCACTTGAACTCAGGAGGCAGAGGTTATAGTGAGCCGAAACTGCACCACTGCACTTCTGCCTGGGTGACAGAGTGTTACTCCATCTCAAGAAACTAAAGAAAGAAAGAAGGGATGAAGGGAGGAAGGGAAGAATGGAAGGATGGAGAAAGGGAGGGAAGGAGGAAGGAAAGAAAGGAAGGAAGGAAAGGAAGGAAGGAAGGAAGGAAGGAAGGAAGGAAGGAAGGAAGGAAGGGAGGGAAGGAAGGAAGGAAACAGTCTCATTTGTGATGCTTCAAAAAACCAAAAATTCTTATGCCTAAGTTTAACAGTTAACATCATTTATTTTAAAGATATGACTATGCAATTCTAAAACTATATCAAGAAATGAGTACTTGTCAGTAAGAACAAAAGAAGAGAATGATCAAATATTGTATTACTTGAATGGTATTATCAGTCTGCTAATTTTTTTGAATTGCTATATAATTTAGGGAGAAGTCAAACTCTTTGCTGAAAGACATGAAAAGTACAATTCCATAGCTAACATTAAACTTGATTGTAAAAATAAGCAAATGTAGCTCAAAATATATATATGGTTACCAATTGTTATTACAGAGCAACAACTTTAAAAAGATCGTAAGTACATAAAATTAAAATGTGAAAAATGATCACTAGGAGTTGAATGTAACCAACAAAAATATTTTTCTAAAACAAGAGTTGAGAGAAGGAGAGAAGCAAGCTGACACTTATTGCATAGCAGGCATTGTGCTAGCATTTTACCAATGTTCCAAGTTAACCATCTTAATTATCCCACAACTTCATGAGGTAGCTATTATTATTATTACTATTATTTTATAGGAAAGAAACAGAAAGTTGAGTAATTTCCCTAAAGTCATATAGCTAGTAGGCGGAAGAGCTATGATTTGCATCCAGACGTTTGACTCCTAACCCACAATCTTTTCGGATTTCCCACTGAAACATAGATTAATCCATAATCCATTTCTTTAAAAAATACTTGAAAATGATTTTGATCATAAAAACCACAATGCAATAATTTTTTCTCTTTGTGCGCATGTCTGGAAAGCCTGTAAGATTAAGTCTACAGAAGTGAAACAGGATTCAAATCAGTTTTATGTTTATAATCATACATTGCACGTGACTTGCAAGCTTTAGCTTTTTTCAGCGTTTTCATAAATTTTGAGTCACTTTATCGTCACAATACCTCTATAAGGAAAAGCTGATGGGTTCATCACTCTGTAGATGATGTTTTAACTACGTGAGCTGCCCAGATTAGAGGCAGAGCTGGGACCAGAATTTACACATCCTGACTATCTAATGCTCTTTCTATCAGATCCTACTGCCTTCAAAGCCAAAAGATAGGAATTTCTGCATCTGAGACAATACTTTCCCCATCTTTTTTCTAAAGTGGCAAAAGATACTGTAATTTATACACAGGAAATCTAGACTGCCTTGATATGTTCTTTTTTTCTATTCTATAAGATCAAACAGTCTAAATAAAACAATTCTAAGCCCTGACGCCTTTCATTTCTTTGACTTTCACCATAATATCCATGCTAAAGTGACTGAATTTAAATCATAGCTCCTGTATATATCAAGTGATTCCATTATAATCTTGAAAACCTAGCGCCTATAACAGCAAAAGCAATTTCCATTCATATAATACATAAAAATAATCTAGTATTAGGTAAGATTGGACTTACATATAGCCATTGGTAGAAAAGATGTGCTAAGATATTCAATGATATCCTTGTGCAGAAATGGAGGAAAGGTAGCTAACGTTGATATCATCGTGTAGGGCAAAGTACTCAGAATATCATCATTGAGAAAAGGTAGCAAACATGTAGTTGTATAAAATATCGACTGTCCAAGATCTACAAAACAAAATTGAGTAATCAGTCACTGAATATTTTGCAATTAACAAAATATGCTAACTTTACATTTTAAGCTTTAATGAACTGGTTTAAGTTATAAGCAACTAGTTTTCCATCCCTATTAAGTGTTATGAAACATAATGTTTGATAGGGTACCATGTATACGGTAATTGGTCAATAAATGACTGATGAATGAATATGTTAAGAAATATAAATATCCATTACATGCATTTTTCCTCCACACTTCCTCAATCTTCAGTAATACTTGGTATTCATATTACTACATTCTACACAAGATAACTGAGGCACAAGAAGTTAGATGATTTGCCCAATGGAAGTTTTAGAAAAGTCAAGGGCAGTATCAGAAATAAAACCGGGCTATTTCTGCTCCATCAATCAAACCATCTGGAGTGTCGGGCAATGAGGTAATTTGCAACCTTCAGCAGAGCAGCAATTTCAGCAAGCACCAAACAAGGGAAGCCGTAAGCTGGTGCTACATGACCCTGTGCATTGAGTCATCAATGATCATGGGAGGAAGTGCTACCTAATAATAATCTTTCTAACAACATCTTTAAACAGGGATCATAACAATACCTACCTCACTTCATTAGAAGGATTGTTAGCAGGTTTTAATGAGATAAATGTAAAGTCCTTAGCGTAGCACACACTGTGTGCTCCACAAATATTAGCTGTTATTATTAATATTAACAGTTACTATTATTATTACCTGCACAAGAATAAAAATAAAGGAGATGCAACAAAACCGTAACTATTTAGCTTTAGAATGCATGTAGGCCAAATCCCATTACACTAAATGTACATTTGTATATTCCTGGACTTCCCAAAATATAGGCCATCAGCCAAGGTTTGATGATGAAGACTTTGATCACATTTGTATTCATTATAACATAAAAGTACTAGACTCTTCTTCGTCTTGCAGCAGATGTACCTTCTTTGGATTCCTAATGTTATTTCTGATTGTCATTAGAATTAATATGCCATCTTAACAGGCACATCAGCTAACAACAGAAAGGATGTGGCCACAGTGCACACTCGAGGGCCAGGGTCAGTCAACCTTGAGCTCAAATGAACGAAATGGAAAATCCACAGGTGTTTTACTAAGAATTAACCGAGGCTGTGCATACAAGACACCTCAGCTGCTTTTGCTGAGCCTTTTAGCCTAATTACAGAACATCAGCACTGAAAGGAGCCCAACTGGAGTATTTTCCATATAAGGAAACTGAGGTCCGGAGATAGGTGATTGTTCAGGATCACCTGAGAGTTAGCAGTTGAACTGCGACAAAACTGTTCCCTAGTGCTCTTCCTGTCCTCCACCCAGACCCAGCAGCAAGACACAGCCTCCGGTCTTAGTGCAGCAGCTCTCAAAGTCTGTGCAAAAGAAGCATCCACAAGGATCTTGCTAAAAATTCAGATCCTCAGGCCCCACCTCTCAGTGATTCTCAGTCACAAGTCCCCAAGTGGGACCAGAATTCCATGTTACAAACTCCTTCGGTGATTCCAATGTTTTTCAGATCATGCTTCAAGAAGCAATGCCGTATTGTTTCTCTGAACCATTCATTACATTGATCTACTGAGTTTTTTCCTACCTTCTAAGCTCTATCATGCAGAACAAGAACACGATAGCTAAATAACAATGCCACAAAGTCACAAAACGGCTGCAGGTACAAGAGCAGAAATACAAATCATCTCCCCTGAAATCGTCACAATTTACACATTAATTGCAATTATACAGATTGCAATTTACCAAATTTAATGTCTTTATCTTAATCAAGGGGCTTTGAAGATAACAGGTAGCTCCCCTAACACAGTGGACCAACCCAGGACCAGGCAAGTCCCAGGTGAGTTCAGGACTAGTAGTCACGAAGGAGACGCACTGACAAGCTCATCAGCATAGTAAGCTCTGGCAGTCTTATGTTCAGAATCCTCTCATTTAAATTCAGAGCTGGCAGAGGATCACAGTAGAAGTGGCTAGGCTTAAGACGGCTACAGAATTATACAAAAAGCAACTTTATGAATTTCTATACCTTTTACATTCACCATAACACAGAATTGTAAATGTAAGAAAAAACAAATCCAATAGTCATTATTTCATCATTTTTATCTCAGTAGATTTTTAAACTTTTAATATTAGGAACACGTTGTACTAAATAAACCATCAAGAATTCTCTTAGGGGAGTTAGCCGTAACTAAAAGACAAAATAACCCCCACTACCCACTTATTTTCCAAAATTCAAATTTTTCTGTACAGTGAAACTTTGGTTATCATACTTCCAGGGACCAAATTATCAGAGTTTTGAAGTTAAGACAACTAATGTTTTAAAGTGCATTATCTGCAGAAATCCCTTTTCTTATTGCATTGTTTTTCATTTGATTCTCCCATTTTTATGGGTTAGGAGAATTTGCTAAGCAAGCAAGATAATGAAACTGGCTAAGGACACAGAGTAGAAAGAGGGAAGAGTTAAGAAAAGAAGCAGGCTCTTAGATTTCTATTCTAAGCACCACTAATAGCATACATTGTATACATACTGCAAATAATATAGCACCACTAATACCATATGCTGAATACAGCATACAGCGCCACTATATACTATATCTACATTTTGATACAACATTTTGTAATAACTATTGATTGTTGTTTACATTTGGAAGAGTTCTTAGAGATTACTTCTCATCTAACCTCCTGACTTTATTAAAGAGACAGGAAAAAATGGGTCCTAGAGAATTTGCTCCCTCAAAAATCACAGAATCAGTCAGTGGATTATAGCCTGCTCTTCATGCTCTACTTCTTAATTTTCTGGGCGACAGTTTTAAAATCTTATCTCCCCACTCATAACTTCAACAAGAGTCCTCAGGATAACTGATGAGGAAAGAAGAGAAAATTTCTTGTTATACGTCTTCCTCCTTTCTCCAGCCCCATTCTCCCCCCCAGTACTCCACTTGGATAACATCCCTCTGGCAATAAAACAGTGTAAAATGATAGTATGGGAAGCACCATAATGAAGTTTCAGTGTAGTGCTTCTAGCCACACAAAGCCCTTTGAGGTGATTGATTACAGCAGTGACCATCTCCAAGCCCCTTGCTCAGCATCATATACATTCATAAGTATCCATGTAGATTTCCAAAGGTTTCAGCTAAGTGCTCACCGTGTTGGCCATGCTGTAGTAAAGGAACTAGATCCAGGAGAGTCACCAAAGTCACGTAGAGGCCTTGGTAGTCCAAAGAAGGGTAGTCTGACAACTGAGCATCACGACTTTGCGGGCCGCGTTCTGAGGGAGCATCTCGCAGGACGCTGTAAAGGAGGGAGCGAGTAACAGTAGGGTTGATGGAACTGACCTGCGGTCTTAGAGATGGGGTGAGTGGGAATGGCACAGGAAAAAGACACATGGTCATGGGCACTGTCAAATTGGAGGCATCTTGGTTTTCCTTCTTCCCTGTGCGGGACAAAATGCTGTTGGGGGGACAAAGAAAAAAAAGAGACAACAAAGACACAAAGAACAGCACATTACATTGAAATGACACTCTAAAACAAATAATAAAACACCAGATACATTCCACATAAGATGCAACTGCCACACCAGCAGGGTCTACCAATCTAGTACTGGTCACATAGCTTCGTGCTCAGAGGTACCAATAATACATGGTTTACTTTGTGGAAGTCTCATTGCATCTCATGTGTTATCTGGTTAGTAAGGAGCAAAAATATAAAAATGCATGTTTCAGTGCCAAACCCATGTTTTACAGTTTAGCAATTTGCTGAAGGAGAGGTTTCCTGGGAAAAAAAAAAAAACAATGGCTTTGTCTAATGAGTAAGGGCTCTTATTCCTAATTACAAGGAGCTTTCAAAGGAAAAGACGTTTTCAGCAAGACTGTCTTCATCAGGTAAATAGGAACTTGCAAAATATAGGTATGGCACTTGCAGAAACATGTTTCAGCAAAGAATAAACATGTGTGTTTATTAAGAAAGTCTTAAAAATCACATGTTTATTGCATCAAAATAATGTCTATATGTATATTATGATACTGTTTCATGACATTCTGTCAGTATCATTTGAGATAATGAAGTTTAAACAGGCATATGAATTTAGAAATAATACATATTTCTAAAATGTTAGCTAAACTACATTGGAAAAGCTATAAAATAATATATAGTTGATGGTCCGTAGCATATGTTTGTGAACTAATGATAATGGTTATTTATGTGTGTTTTTTAAATTTTGCATGTTGGGGAGGAAACATTTTATTTTATGAATACGAACAGTGGTTTATTAAATAGTTACCTTCAAAATCCTAACGACTAAGCAGGCAGTATCTGTCATATAGCTGCACATCATACAGTAAGATTTCATATATTACTGCTGCTACTTACGTTATTATTCAACAAAACTCACTAAAGACTAAAGGAAAGATAATTTAGAAAGTTAAAAAAAAATTAATGGGAATAAAAATAAATTCTAAAAATAAATTGGTTTTCTTTTAGCCTTAATTTTAAAATAAAAACCTTTCAGTAAAAGCGATAAAGCAGAAAAGTTGTTAATTTAAAAATAGAAGAAGTAACTGCTTAGCAAAATGTTTAGATTTTGTAAAATTAGGTTATACTATTTAGCATTAAAGACAATAGCTATACATTAGAATGATAATATCTGCGCACTTGCAAAGTGCTTTTATATAGTACACTTATGTTAGTCCAAGTAGATAACAGTTTATAAATGGTTCATTACATAAAAATAACCTTGTTTTACAGTTGCTCTATGTGCATCAAACATTACTAAGTTCTTAGTTAATGATATTACATTTACAATTTTACAGTGATGTGAGGTTAGTGTCAAGCATGCTTGCTCTATCAAGTTTGCATTTATTTTTATTATTTACTCTTAGTGCAAAATATGTCACAATGTAAGAAAAATGACTACATGCTTTGTATTTTCCATGTGCCTAATTTACCTCGGTTTCCTTTGTCTTCTGTTACCCAATGTCCAGGGGAAAACAATTGATAATAATAAAAATAATTTCAGAATACTTATGTAATAGTTCTTATCAATAAATAACTTAAGACTTTTTTGTAATTTAAAGGGATTTAATTTACCTTTTTGTGTGTGATGTATTTGACTTTGTAAGCTTATACTTTATAATGGGATAATATCAACATTCCAGTTACCACCTGACTGTATCTATTATAAATGCCATCAGATTTTTCATCAGACTTTATACTTTTCTCACATGACTCAATTATTCCTAAGAATACCACCTTTATTAATGTTATATTCTTAATAAACCCAGTCACCAAAAATCTGTTTTAATCCTGTAGGATTCTAATCCCACTGAAAATTCCTCTAGAATCACAATGGCTACAAGTCAGATATATTATTTCCCAAACTTCGGCCCGAAATTAACCTACTATTGGCATCTTTTCAAAATTACAAAATGTGAATCTTATAGAAGTGGTATAAGGAGAACAACATTTTGCCTTAGAAAATAAAAATAGCTAAATACCATAAATTAATGCTATGCTTTAAATTAAGTGCAATGCTCTGATCAAACTTCTTGGTGGGGGAAATAAACACATTATTTTTTCAAATATACCTTAGTATTTTTCCAAAGTACAGTGTCAGTTAACAAATACTTTGGAGACTCTACTTTGATATTTTTCCCTTCCTGTATATGTGGGGTTCCCAAATGATAGCAACAACAGCTTCATACATGCAGGGAGGGAAGAATGTCAGCATGAAAACAGTAAAACTTCTCTCTCACTGCCTTTAGATTTGAGAATTCGGTGAGGTTGAGAAAAAAAATGGCTGAAAATGAGTCATCCATGAAACCAGTTTTAAATTACCATTCATGTCTCAATGTAAGGAAATGTTTTCATTTGTGGAAAAACTTAAGAAGGGCTCATGAATAAATGTACAATGCATCGTGATTTTATGATGTTTTGTGAAGTTTATTCAGAAAAAAAAAAAAGTATTTCCCCAACCAAACTGCCTAACTTGGGAGTTGATAAAACCATTTTCCCCACCTGAAATTCTTTCCCAGAGTTCTGTAAACCCAACCAAAATGAATATTAAGAATGCCCTGCTCAGAAGAGTTTGATGCTGCAAACCCAACCAAAATGAATATTAAGAATGCCCTGCTCAGAAGAGTTTGACTCTGCAGCCAGCTTTTCACCTTTCCCTTTTCCTCCTGAGATTCTCTTTATCAACCATTGACTTTCAGCATCAAGAGAGGAAGACCTCTGTTGGTGTGAGGAAAGATGAGAAGTTGCCCTGAGGTATGTATAGCACAGAAAATTAATATGTCAAACAAACTTCCTTTAAGATTAGGCATGTTGACATTTGAGTTGAATCTTAACAAAATTTACTTCATTATGTGATGCTCTCAAGTTCCTCCATGACTTAACCAATAATATGGTGGATATATCTATATGTACATATATTCTTCCTAAGCAATTGGAAATTATAATTCAATTAAGATTATTATGCTGTGTCTACAATCCATTTTTATAACATATTAGGCATTTTCTAAATAGCAGCAAGCAACTTTCCCCAAATGTAATTTTGTTAAAAGATTTTACATGCTAGCAGCCTAAACAGCACCAGAAGAGAGATCTGGGGGAAGAAATTCCAAAAGAATGTTTGACATAGGAAGAAGACTAGGATCCTTTAAATGTCCTGCCAGGTAAAAGGCAAGATTCTTAAAGACCTTTGCTGTTGAAAATATGGCCACAGGATGTTTCCAATATAAAAAGAACAGACTCCCTCCCATGTAGCAGTGAGGGGAGATTAAACTAGATGGTCTTGGTAGTTACTTCTAATGCTAAAAGCAAACAAAAAACTAAACTCTGAAGTTGTGTGTTGCTCACTGCTGAACTTAGGTATCTGCTAAATTAAAATGAGTACAACTCGGCACTCAGATGTAACTTTACCAGACCCCAGGTCACCACTAGATTAAGTAAATAGCATTTACTAGAAGGATTCCAACGCTGGATGAGATTTGGACTAAAGTCAATTCAATTCAATTCAACAAACATTTACTGATCGCCTTCTCTGGGTCAAACACCACTCCAGACACAAGGGCTAGCAAGCTGAATAACACGCATGACTCACCTTCCACTACTAGAGTTTAAGGAATGCCCATGAACACAAATATGAGTCTAATTATGAGCTAAGTGGACATATGTGGACTCTTCAACTGATTTTATAGTCAACTATAGTAACATATAATCGCTCCCCTCCTGCGAATTAAATAAATTGAAGTTAAATGTCTAAGCTAATTTCGAAATAGGTACAAAACTCTACTAAAATCATGAGAGTTGTATGGATGAACAAATACCAGCGAACTATTGCTCCAGAAATGCAACCCTGACTCAAGTGAAGCTGCTGAAATTTCAAGTTGCATATTTTAACCAAAAAAAACCATTTTAACTTCATTGAGAATATCCAAATAGAAAGACAAATAGTTACTTTGTGAGAATTAATCTCTAATTCTTTCTTCTTGTTATTTTTCCCCAAAAACCTGAGTTCTGAAAGCAAAAAGTGCTTCTGAACATAAAGATGATATTAAATGCTTTAATAATATTAAACAATATATAATAATTTTGCAGTAGAAAATCTTGTTTGTAGTAGAAAATCTTACTGCCAATAATCTTGGACACCAACTACTTAGATCATCTTATTTGTCTTTGAATTTATTTATTTATATTTATCTTAGAGATAGGGTGTCACTCTGTCACCCAGGCTGGAGTACAGTGGTGCAATCAAGGCTCACTGTAGCTTCAAACTCCTAGGCTCAAGCAGTCCTCCTCCCTCAGCCTCCAAGGAGCTTGGACTAAAGGTGCATGCCACCACACCTGGCTAATTGTTAAAAGAATTTTTTAGAGATGGGGTCTTACTATGTTGTCCAGGCTGATCTCAAACTTGTGGCTGGTCTCAAACTTCAAGTTTGAGACTTTGGTTGCTAACATTATCTCCACTTAAATTCACTTAAATTCTGAAAAGTTGACAAATCTTGGTGCTAAGCACTTCCTTTAATCTGCCACCTCAGCCTCCCAAGCAGCTGGGATTATAGATGCCAGCCACCATGTCTGGCTGTCTTGAACTTTCTAATAGCATAAATAAAATGAAGAAGTACAAATACAATTGTTATGGATGTACGTATCAACAGTTCTGTACTTCTAGTTAAAAAAAAATGGTTGCAATTGTTACTATTACCATTAGCAGCAGATGTTGATGTTGCCTCCCTTTGAAAATGAACTCAGCTCAGTTGCATGGGATCTTCTCCAACAAGCCACTTGAACAAACTACCAGTTTTACCACTAAAATGCTACCACTTATGATCATATTCTAATGGTCCACTGCTTAAGAAAATGGAATATTTACGTCTTGCAAACATGACTTTTCAATATTTTAAATTCCTTAACTCTTGGGCACAATTACTAAGACCTAAGCAGCAAGCTCTGAGGTGCCAACTAGGATGTTAGTTTCCTGGCAAATGGAATTCAGCATGCTTCCTACTGAAAAGTGTCTCTTGTTTTGAGAACTTTCAGAATCTATCATAAAGGAAACTGTTTACCATTGAGAACTTGGACCTCAAAGACAAAAGGAGAATTCAAGAGAACAGAATTGGATGCTTTGATTCATAAATTTTTCTGATGATCACTATGAAAATTGGGCTAATTATTCCATTACAATTTGAGAAGAAGGAAAATATCCTGTAAGAGGTCCTAACCTTACTGTGCAAGTGTGAAATGTATGAATCTGATAAGCAGAAGCCCTTCAATATAGAACAGGATCACTAAGGACTCTAAAGAAGGAAAGATATTTCAAAAAATAAGAACAGAGAGATAGGAGGACTGCAAAAGATTCGTAGCTGACTTGATCGCATGAAGCTTCCATCCACAAAGCACTCAGCTTTGCCCGTGGCAAAGCCTCCGACTGCTAGAAACTCCAGTGCCACTAGTCTTTGCAAATTTGTGTTCTCCTAATATCTGTCTTACAAAATTTTTGCTTCTGTACAGCTAAAAGAAACAGTACCAAGCCAATTTATGTGTTGCCAAAATCAGATCTGAAGTGAGAAGACTGTGGTAATGGAGAAACCACATCTTGGAATTTAATGGAACGTGAGAGGTTCTTCTGAATTCTTCAATGTTATTTCCCAAAACAATTGAGCCTTTACTTGAACAGTTCATCTTTGTTTGCTCTGTTTTCTTAATCAAGATACGTGGAGCAAATAGGGCCCTCCTATCTCTACCTTACAGTAAAAGTAGACAAAAGAAAAAGAGTCCTATTTTTTTTCCTTGTCCTTCATAGAATTTCATTATCAAGGCAAAGCATGTTGAACACGTGAAGTGTTACCCAGATTAAAAATAACTATTATCACTGTATATTACACTAAGGGAAATAGAAAATGCTAATGATGAACCTAAAATGCCACATAATTCTGAATTGCTTTTAGACCAAAAGTGTTTCCAATTATTAATTTTAAGCAATTGTAGGCTCTCCTTTTAATCCCACTCTATATTAGTGCCAAATATAGAACTGTATCATTTTAAAGATCCCCTGAAAAGATGTTCAATGCAGGAAAGCAGGCAGTAGCCAGGCAACCAATCTTTTTCAGCTGGGCCTGGGATCCAATTTGCTACATACACCCAGAGAACTTGAGTGCAGACTCTTCTGGCAGAGCACTAGAAAACATAGGCCCTTTAAAACTTGCAATTCAATAAAAATTTAGATCCCAATAAATTCAGCAATACTACCTAATAATTCTCTCAAAGTAGAGGATATTGTAAAGCTTACCTTAACAAGGTCTGAGAAAAGTATTTCAAGGTGTTTGCAATATCTGTTCCTGATGGCACAGGATAAATGTTGTGGAGAACCCGGTTATGATATTCCTGCAAGTACCGGATCTTGGAAGCAACTAGATAAAAGCAAAAAAAAAAAAAAAAAAAAAAAAAAAAAAAAAAAAAAAGGAAGAAGAAGAAAAACAAAGAGAAGAATCATCTTGTAATATGTATTAGGCACACAGTCATTTTTTAAAATGATTACATACAAGAATTTAATCAGTATTTTAAGGAAGATAAGTAAATTTTTAATAGAATTCCATGATAGAAACAATTACAAAAAAACTTTTAATTTCTTTTAATTGTATTCGGCACACAAAATTATTCTTAGTTTTCTGATTTAATATCCTATTCACAAATTATCTATTGCTTGTTTTTATCACTAAGAAAAGCAGTACTCCAAATTGTTTTCTAATCACCCCCAAGTTGGCTTATTATTAGCAAAATAATAATGGATATAAGTCTCTGCCAAGGAATTATATCTAATGTTGCTTAACTAAAACTGAAGGAGAAAACTGAAAAGTCTTTCTACAACACTCAAAAAATCCTAAAATATAGGGAGTCCATTGCACAATGGCATCAATTGAAGTCAGATTATTAACTCAACATGTGATCATGAAAGTGTGTTTAGTAAATGCTTTAGCTGTGAGAATATGTTAAGAGTAGATTAACATGATGAGTATTAAGTAAGAATACAATGATCATGCACTAATAAAAATGTAAAAAATAAATGTCACATTTTTCTTCCAAAGAATCTCATAAATTAGGAGACTTCCTGATAGCTTTCTGAGCTTGGCTGCCCAGATCTTCTCAAGATTCAGGAGGGACTCAATAGATTTATTTACCCTCCTAGACCTACCTGGAGTCACCAGCATTGTCCACATTCCTGACCTGACCTTTGACCTGGCTGTAGTGAAGGACCCCGTTTTAGTCATTCCTCTTTGCAAATCCCAAGGAGCCATGATGATCAACGTCTCTCTGGTCTCCTCTTCCACAGAGTTCTCAACACTGTCCATTTGTCCTTTCAATCTTTAAGGCTACCAAGGGAGCCTTTTAGGTGGCATGACTCACTGTCAGCAGTTAACAGAAGACATATCAAGTCCTGGAGAAGCAAGGCCTGCTGTTCCCAATAGCCCACGGAAATAAGCTCCTGGATGCACACTAACTCAAAATCCTTTCGATAAGTGTGGGACGTAGAAGGACAGAACGACAAAATATCAGAACTGGAAGGACCTTAGAGACCTCTTCCCATAACCACTTCCTTTTAAAGATGGGTAAAATGAGACACATAGGTGGTCAATGGCAGAGCCAGACTAGTACTTAGATTTCCTGATCCCAATCCAGTGATCTTTCCACTATGACATACTCTGGAATATGATTCTGAAATGATGTCCACATGAACGTGACGTCCACATGAATGTGAACGTCCATTGCTTGACATCAAAGCAATTTCCAGCAGTTACCAGGTTAATCACTGATTCTAAATCCTACATACGCTATTTATCAGATTTGCCTTTTCTCTCTTCCACTACCTGAACTATTTCCATAATATGATTAGCATTTTCCCAAAGAAATAAGTCTAGATTGCAGATAATAATACCTTGAGTCTGTGTAACACATCAGCTCCAAAGAAAGCAACAAGTTTATAAACATCATCTCAATTAACTCCATAAATATTTGGTTGTAAATAACTTTTTTTCCTGAGATAATAGGTGATAGTTGAAAATAGTTTGATTGCATAATCTACAAAAGTCCATTTCCTTCTCAGTGTTTTTGATCTGCTATTCATTATATTTTAAAAATCATATTACAAGAAAATCCCCACATTAATGCATAGTTCCAAGTTCCAAATATCCGAGATATATGCTAGGCCAGCACATGCTGTCTGCTCACCCACTGTCACAGTAATGAAGCATTACTGTGACTTTTCTCAAGTTTTAATATTCAGCAGGTTTCTGTAGAGTATTTCAGGAATACCATTAATCATTAAACCACCTAAGAAAATGAGTTGATAATAGCACAGGGTATGGACAATAAGTTCAAATGAGGAAAAAACTCACAAATCCCTCAACTCAATGGCTTGCTCATAATTCAAGAGCTATAAAACCATCACTACACAATGATTACAAGCATTCAAAAATGTTTATGAAAGGATGTTCTTTTTATAGCTCTTTTCATTAAAATGCAGCAATAGCTCCTTTCCACACGTACCCAAATATGCACAGCAAAGCAGAGACAAGAGTCATTTTTTTCTTTGAGATCTTTTAATGTTACAAAAGTCATATTGCATTGTCTCTGTGTACTTACCTGTTTATTTTTCTAAACCAGCTTGTAAATTTCTTAAGGGCAGAAACTATACGTTACTCATGGCTCTATCCCAAGCCTAACACACTGTCTGGCACTTAGTAGGGACTCAATATATTCATAGGATTAAATGAACAAATGAATTAATACTTTAGTAACAGCACTTATCACTCAGGTCTTTAGGATATATAGAGAGTATACATATCTGCATATATATATATACACTATACACATATATACCTGCATATAGACATACGATAGACTGTGGACTCTTCATCCTTAGTGCCAGACACCTAGTAGGTACTCAATAAATTGTTGATAAGTGAAGATGGAAAAAAAAAGGAAGAAAGAAAGTGGGATAGAGAAAGAGGAAGAGAGTGGTGAGTAATCATGAAAGACCATTTTTAGAACAGATTGAAAAAAATGTTCAAGGCAATTTGTGCATTGGTGAATGCAACAAAATCTTAGCAGTCATGGATTTAACATCCACGTTTTCAACAACTTGAGAGCAGCCAAAAAGGTCCATGACAAATAGTAATTTGTACTTGTGCCAAGGATGTGAATAAAACTCATTTACAGTTCAATTTTGTGCACGAGAGGTGGTCATTTGGCTGGTTAATAAGCCCATGTGAGCATCCAGCAGCCTCATCAAAGCAGGGTTCCTCTTTACTCCACACATACACCTGACTGCTGCTGCGGAGGCTTGAATAATTGGGCCTGATAGATATAAATGAATGATCTTCAACCTCAACTGACCCTAAGGCTACATTTCTCTAGTAAGCTCCTTCTTCTATACTCTTCAATTATAGTTATACTGTCTTCAAAACTCCCCCCGGGGCCACCCCTTTCCTTATACTTTAAAAAGCCATCTGTTGTTGACTGAATTTTGTGGTGCTTAGAATTCATATGTTGAAACCTTAACCTCAAAATGTGACTGTACCCAGAGATAAGGCCTTTAAAAGGGTGATTAAGTTAAAATGAGGCCGTTTCGGTGGTGGACCCTAATCCAATTTGACTGCTGTCCTTTTAAGACGAGATTAGGACACATAAGAGATACCAGAAATGTGAGAACACAGAGGAAAGGCCGCGTGAGGACAGAGAGAGAAGGCAGCCATCTGCAACTCAAGGAGAGGCCTCAGGAGAAATCAAACCTGCCAACACCTCAATCTCAGACTTCAAGCCTCCAGAACTGTGAGAAAATACATTTCTGTTGTTTTAGCCACCCAGTCTGTGGTACTTTTATGGCAGCTGGAGCAAACTAATACACCATCATAGAGGAAATCTTTTTTTGTTTTGTTTTGTTTTGAGACGGAGTCTCGCTCTGTCGCCCAGGCTGGAGTGCAGTGGCGCGATGTCGGCTCACTGCAAGCTCCGCCTCCTGGGTTCACGCCATTCTCCTACCTCAGCCTCCCGAGTAGCTGGGACTACAGGTGCCCGCCACCACGCCCGGCTAATTTTTTGTAATTTTAGTAGAGATGGGGTTTCACCGTGTTAGCCAGGATGGTCTCGATCTCCTGACCTCGTGATCCACCCGCCTCTGCCTCCCAAAGTGCTGGGATTACAAGCGTGAGCCACCGCGTCTGGGCCTGAGGAAATCTTATTAGTAAGAGTTAAGAGTATGAACTCTGAAATCAAACAGTTCTGACTTAAGACCTTGGATCTATCTCCACTTAAGCCCAATTTCCTCATCTGTAAAATGGGAATAATTATATCAACTTCATAGGGCTACTGTGATTATTGTGCTATTGTGATTATGGTGTGAGTGGATACTTTGCACAGTGCCTGGTATACACTCCACATATATTAAATAGCAGATGTCAAAAACCTACTAGCAGCTCCTTTCCTTGTCCTGTCAAACACCAATCCCAGCACTCACTGGGGCTCTCCATCCATCAGTGTGTCTCCTATGGAATTAATCTCTCCTCCCTTGCTAAATCATTCCTACCAGGATTCAAACAAACTGTAGAATCTCCCTTGTCGAAGGGAAAGAAAAAAACCTCTCTCTTGCCTTTCCATTCCCTTCCAGCGACGGTCCTCTGCCTTCAGAGCCAAGATGATGAAGAGTCGTGCACACGTTCTCCTCTGTTATTCCTATTCCTCCTTCCACTCACTCCAGTTTGGCTCCCACATCCACCACTGCACTGAATCCATTTCCTACAATCACCTAGAGCCTCCAGATTGCCAATCCATCGGGCACTTTCCAATCACCATTTTCCTAGGCTTTTCAGAGCATTCTGTACAGTCAATCCCTCCCTCCCTCCTTCTTGAAACTCTCTCCCCTTGGCGTCCCAGACCCCACATTCCCCTGATCTTCCTCCCCTGGAATGTATCCTTCTTCAAGTGCTTTGCCACTTCCCCCTATTAGTTGATATCTAAGTGTTGGAATTCATCAGGGCTCAGTCCTAGATTCTCTGTTCCTCTCTCTCGATATTCTCCCCATAGGCAATCCCATCCATCCACAGGACTGTCAGGACCGTCCAGGGGCCAACTGCTCTGAAAGGTCTGTCTCCATCCCAGGTGGGTAGCTCTTGTGAATAACAGGCCTCATCGATTCAATTTCTCCACTTGGGAATCTTATAAATATCTCAAAGAAAACATGTCCGACATTGACTCTTAGGTCTCCCTTCCCCCAAGAAAGAAACCTACTCCACCATCTGTGTAATCCACCAAGTCACTCAAGCAAAGCATTCTAAAGCTCATCCTTGACAGCCCCTATTCCCCGCCATGCCTCACTCCTCTAATCCAATCCATTACTAAGTCCTATTAATCACTAAGTCTTATCACTAAATCCTATCAAATACATCTCTCAACTGTCTTCTATTCTTTATCATCACTGTCATTACTCAGCAGCAGCATCTCCTGATCAAGTCTAACAGCCTCCTAACTCATTTTTCAGATTTCTTCTTGCCTCTCTCCACTCTTTCTCCTCAGAGCAGCCAAACAGATCTTTTTAAATTATAAACTGCTTCATACAGTCATAAATAGTAACCACTGCTCAAAGTCCTCAGGGGCTGCTCACTGTCTTCAGGACAAAATCCCAAATCCTCCTTAGTGTGGTCAAAGTCCCTGCCTATCTTCCAAGCTAACATTGTGACACAAGAGCCAGACACTGTTGTGTGTGTGTTTTGTTTTATTTTTTTGAGACAGAGTCTTGCTCTGTCGCCCAGCCTGGGGTGCAGTGGCCTGATCTCCGCTCACTGCAACCTCCACCTCCCAGGCTCACGTGATTCTCCTGCCTCAGTCCCGCCAGTAGCTGGGATTACAGGTGCTGGTCACCACATCTGGCTAATTTTGTATTTTTAGTAGAGCCGGGGTTTCACCATGTTGGCCAGGCTGTTCTCAAACTCCTGGCCTCAAGTGATCCGACCACCTCGGCCTCCCAAAGTGCTGGGATTACAGGCATGAGCCACCACACCTGGCCCGTTTTTTCCTTAACACTGTTTTTTGTTTTTTTGTGTTTCTTTTCTTTTCTTTTTTTTTTTTTTTTTTTTTTTTTTTGGCTTGAAAACCTTTCTATGTCCTTGTCTCTCTTCATAGAGTGCTTTCCCTCCACATTTTGTGGGACTAACTCCTACTCATACTTCAAAACTGACTTTAAGTGTCCCTTCCTCATCATGGAGGTCTTTGCAAACTTCCTTGTCTGAAATGATTCCCTGATCTCCACCTTCATTTCTTTCTGTGTAACACTGCAGTTTTGTCCAAAGTAGTAAGCACAATTTGTAATGATGTATTTATTTAGGTGACTGTTGACTGTCTTTTCTAAGTGAACAGTGAGCTTTCTGTTCACCATTGTATACCCTCGGTGCCTATTAAGTACTGAATTTGCTGAGTTCTTAGTAAGGATGAAAGTAGACAAGGCAGGAAGGGAAAGAATGGCCTTTTACAATAGTTCAACTTTGTCTATAAAAATAGCCCAGAAGGCCAACTGTTAAAACTGTGATGAAAATGAAGAAAAAAAACAAAAGAGGTCTGTGCATACACAAATTTAATCTCTGTTCGATATTTTACGGCCCCTTCTATCCTCATCGTTTCTTGGGAGCTTTGCTACTTTTTGAGAGCAAAAGCTGTAAAAGCAAAATTCAGTCATAGACTAAAAAGTACTTAACAAAACTGGGATTGTATAAAACATAAGTTTTAAATCTTTCTTAAGTCTTAAGCATTTTCCTATGTCACTAAAAATTTTTAACAGAGATCCATCCCTATTTTTGAAAAATTTAATTAGCAATCCTCATTATCATAAAAGGAAAAAATTCAGGTAAGCAACATGAAGAAGATAAAAATCACCTAAAGGGCCCACTACTCAGAAACAACTGTAGTTAACATTTTGGCATGTTATCCTTCTAGAAAATTTTCTCTGCATAAATATACATTTACCAGAATAGGATTAAACTGTGTATAGTTTTATAATCTGTTTCTTTCTATGCACTTCTATATCATCATTTTAATGGTTTTATAATCTCCTTTATGTAAGAGAATCAAAATTTACTTTACCAATCATCTATTTGTGAAATTTTGGGGTGTTTTCCAGTATTCTATTCAATGCTGCAAAGAATATTCTTTTCTTTTCTTTTACTAATTTTATTTTTTGTAGAGACAGAGTCTCACTATACTGCTCAGGCTGGTCTCGAACACCTGGGCTGAAGGGATCCTCCTGCCTCAGCCTCCCAAGTGCTAAGATTACAGGAGTGAGGTGCCACGTGTGACCAGATGTGCACACATCTTTATTTCCTTAGAATAAATTTTTAGTTATGGGATTGCTGAGTCATACAGAAAACACTCATTTTTAAAGCTCTTGCTAAGAATTAAGAAATCGTCCTTCAGAAAGACAGTACCTGTTTACATACCAGCAGAGTATATACATCATTAAGTGTGAATAACATCTCTTGAGCATCCACTATGCACCAGGTTCTCTATATACTTTTTTTTTTTTTTTGAGATGGAGTCTTGGTCTGTCTCCCAAGCTGGAGGACAGTGGCGAGACGGGGTTTCACCGTGTTAGCCAGAATGGTCTCGATCTCCTAACCTTGTGATCCTCCCGCCTTGGCCTCCCAAAGTGCTGTGACTACAGGCATGAGCCACCACGCCCGGCCCTATATATTTATTTTTAACCCTCGCAATAATTTTGCAAGGTGGTCACTATCATTACCATTAAAAGTTGAATAAACCAAAGTTCAAAAACAGTAAGTGACTTGCCCAAAGGCACAAAGCTAATAAGTATAAAACTGATAGTTTAACAGGCTGCAAGCCATGCTTTTCCGCCAGACTACATTGTTCTTTAATTATTTTTACTGGTTTAATAATATTCAGTGATACAGATTTAGCATGAAATATGGACACTTCCCCTATTCTATTGTTTGGCATTTAGGTTGTTTCCAATATTTCATTAAGTAAAACTGCAGTGAGCAGACAAAATATTAGACTATTTAGAATATTAGACTAGTTATTTATTTCTTAGAAAACACAAAACAAAACGTTTACTTCACTAGTCTTGCCCTTTACTTTCTTGAAAAATCAGATCCCTTTCACCCTTCAAGGCTCATCTTAAGAGTTACATTGGCCGGATGCAGTGGCTCATGCCTGTAATTCCAGCACTTTGGGAGGCCAAGGTCAGGAGTTTGAGACCAGCCTGGCCAACATGGTGAAACCCTGTCTCTACTAAAAATACAAAAATTAGCCAGGTGTGGTGGCACCCACCTGTAATCCCAGCTCCTCCGGAAGCTGAGGCAGGAGAATTGCTTGAACCCAGGAGGCAGAGGTTGCAGTGAGCTGAGATCACACCACGGCACTGCAGCCTTGAGTGAAGCCTTCTAATTGACTCTGGACATTATCAATAGCTCCCTTTTCTGACTACCCAGAGCATGTATTATCTGCTTCCAAAATTTTTGTACTTCATTATATAAATATTTCACTGATTATAAACTGTTCTAGATGGTTCTAAATTAGTTTCATGTTTGCAAATCTAGTTTCCCTAACAACACTTTAAGATCCTTGGAGACAAAACCATCTTATATTACATTTGTACTCCCTTGGGACTTGTCACAATGCTAGGTACATAGCAGATGGTCAACAGTAGCACAGTGGTTGAAATGAACTGAAAGTTTAAATGTCAATTATCTTTAGTCCTATTAATATTCCCTACGTAACTGCTTTAAAATTCTAATATCATTTACACTAATAAGTAATTTCGAGATGAAATTTGCTTGTATAACATGCAGATAATGCAGTACTCTTTTTCTTATTTCCTTCCATCTCTCATTCCAATGGAACCCCCCAAAATTATACAGGTTCTTCATTATCATTTGCAGTACTCATTTTTTTTTTCCTGCAAATTGGCTACTCCAACTTTAGTTTTAATTACTTAGACCCCAAACATGTTGAGTCATGGTGTTATCACAACGCCCTGCAGAGATCCCTAGGAGGGAATGTGAGTTCCCACCTACAGCTATGTGTGACTTCAAGCAAATCATTTAATATGTATAAGCCTCAGGAGTTATTTGTTTGTTCTGTTGTTTTTGATAAATGAGAAATTAAAGTAATATTTTCCCCATTCTTTGCCAGTGCTAGTTATTAACATTGTAGATTTGATAGTATATGTCCGAATTCCATCTTAATTTTTTATTGGTTTCTTCTTGCACGACATAAAGCCTAAGATTTTATAGATGATTTTCTGTCATTGCCCCCTTTTAAGCCATTCATCTTCTTTTCATTCTAAGCTGTCATTAAGAAATGTTAGACATACATAAAGAGGATTTGGACATATTTCACAAATGTGCATTGTTACATTCACCACATGGTTTAAGTAAAAATTATGCCTGAAACCTGTTTATTTTTTTCTCTTGATTGGTGGATCGATAAGGAATCAGACATCCTCCTCAATTACCTGCCACTGCATATCTGTCTTTACTCACTATTTTTGTGTCCTTCGTGTAGACTAGTGATCTACTTATTGGCCCTATTGGTTCTGTCTAGAAATCAACTCCAGGGTCTACCCTCTTCTCCATCCACATTGACATCACCTTAATTCAAGTTTGTGTAATCTTTTCCCTAGATTGATTGCTGTGATGTCCAGACTGATTCCCTTTTGATCCTTTTTCCACATGACACCCAGTGTGATTTCTCAAATTCAAATCTTCCTCATTTTCTGCTGGCTGAAATCCAAACAATTAACTTAGCATATCAAGCCCAGCATGAAGAGCTCCCTGCTCACCTGTCGGGTTTCACCTTCTGCCTCTTTTCCTTGTGTTCCACATTTCAGTCATATTGACTTGCAAAAACTCTAACTCATGATGCTGTTATTCCTCCATGTTTCTAGACACATTCTCTACTACAGGAATGCAATCCACACTTCTTTGCCTGGCTAACTCCTAAGAATTCTTTAAAGCTTAGCTGTACCCATTTCCCCAGTAGATAACTAACCTTCCCACAAACTGCATTACATGCATCTCCTCAGCACTTTCATAGCACACGGGACTTCCTTCTATCACGGATGGCATTTATCAACGCATGCTACAATTATTAACTCAATGGCTGTCTCCTCCACTAGGCTACCAGAACCTTCAGATCAGAAACGGTCTCTTTAATTTTAGTACATCCAGCATTTAATAAGGGTCTGGTCCTAAATGTTTGTTGAATGACCGAATGAAGAAATGAAGAAATGAATGAATGAATTGCCACATGACTCTTGGTACAATGGAGCAGTTTAGAATTTATTTTCCTTTCATGGGCTAGTTTTGAATCTTGGCTATAACACTAAAGTTTCCACTACCTCGTCTTCCTACTACTTATAGGAAGAACAATTTGTATCACAAGAACTACTTGTATCACTTTCCTCCAGAATCCCCCAATTCCACCACCATCCATTTTGGGGTATGGAGCTGGTCTGCCTGAAAGCTTAAGAATGGAATAAGGATGGGATCATATCTTCAAGGATGGAGTGAGATCAAAGAATACGCATTCCAGAGTCAGAAGGCCAAACAGAGAGCCCCACTCTAAGGAACTAACTGTGTGAGAAGCCAGGCATGGCCTCATGGTTATAGGATGATATGTACCCCACTCTCACCCTGACCAGCTCAGAGAACACTCAGAGCAGAGGCATATAAATGTTTTTCATTCTCTGAGTCAGTCTTGACTGAGATTAGAGCTATGTACCTCTAGGTGCAGGAAAGTGAAACACCCTTCATAGAGGTACATCCCTAAGAAGGACCTTTTGGGAAAAATAATCTTAGGAGGAGCAGTAGAAAAAATACAGAGCTTAGCACAGCTAACATTGGCCCTACTCTATTCAGAATGAGTCAGATTCCCTTCCTCTGTTGGATTAGAGCCACAGAGAAGAGGCCCTGAGGGTAGAAGGTGTGCAGGCTACCCCACTGGCAGACACTCATGATCTACCTTCAATAGTCACCATCTGTCCCCTTCCACTCTTTCTCTTTTTTTTCTTGCTTAAGTATTTAAAGCATATCCTATTCATCACATTATTTTACTTATCAATATTTTCATATAATTTCTCACTAATAAAGACATTAAGAATATAATCACATACTATTATCATACTCAACAACATTAACAAATAAGTCCTTTAATATTAGAAGCCAAACAAGATTTGAGGGGTATTTTCCAAATTCCATATGCTCCCTTTCCTCATTCCCAGATTAGCAACTATCACCTGCACTCACCAGGCTCCTAGGGAAAACCACACAAACACTGAGAATATGGGCCTTGGGGTTTCTCAGTTTCCATTTCTAGCCACATGTTCCAGCTTTTCCAAGTATTTCATCATTCACCTCATCATACATCTGTAATTCTCTGCAGCTCCTATGAGAGTCACCTGAACCCTCCTCCTTGCCTCATCCCAACAATGAGAGCTTTTCACACACACATACACACACACACACACAATCCATTTTACTGATGGGAAAAACAAAACAAAACAGAGGCACCAAGAGTCCAAGTCCAGGGTTTATTTGAATTCTGGCTCTTCTATTTACTATGAGAACCTGGATAAAGTCATGAACTTCTCTGAGTCTCAATTTCCTAATTTATAAAGTTGGGGTAATCATATCTATCTCACAGAGTTGCTATAAGTACTTTAAAATATTGCTTATATAAACTACCTAGCACAATGACTAGCACATAGTAGATAATAAATTACTACTATAATTAGCTATTACAGGTGGGTTTCTCTTCTTCCCCTTTCCCAGTTCAAAACTCTGTCCCTTAAAATAGCATAACCTGTGGAGTAAAGAAGACGTAAGACATACTAGTAATCTTGTGTCATCAATAAAATCAAGAATAGCCCCCTACACACACACAGAGACACACGCGCGCATGCAGATGCGTGCACACACACACTCTACTGCTGCATATGGTACTAAAATTTAGTTCTATATTCAGAGACTTATCTTGTAAAGAATAAAAGACAAATGCGCTAATAAAAAAGATATATTCAGAAATGGAGATGTGGGGAGAACAAGGCAACAATGCACTGTTTGACAACTGTAGCAGACAAGCAGAGTTCTTTGCAAATCCTTAATCAAAGAACAATCTTCTCTTTTGAGGAAGGTCATCTTCTTTAACTGAAAGCAAAACCTCATAAAAGACACAAATGAAGGGCTGTGGAAGAGGATACACAGGTAGAGCGGCTGAACAGTCCAAAGGGTGTCAAATTCACAAACAGCATTGTTAAGCTCTTCCAAATATTTGCATACTTACATACATAGTCTTCAGCCAGTTTTGGTTCCAGGTAGCAAATTTTACCTGGCACTTTCAGCAGACAGGGGAAGTCAGCAAAGAACATTCCTGTTCTTTGGCAAGTGACTCCAACACTATCATCATCATTAGCATCATCAACATCATCATCATCATCATCCATTACATTTGTATGGCCATTTACATTTTTCAAAGTACTCCACATACATTATTCAATTAAATTTTTTAGCATTTAACATGTGAAAAGCAAAATGTCCAGTCTAGGAAATTTTAGACATTAGCAACAAGTTAAGCAGCAAAAGTGAAAGGAAAGATATCAGTGTTCTTATTCATTCATCAGATATTGATTAACGAGGCACTTTGATATATCAACATAAATAAGGAAAAAATCCTCACCTCTAGAAGATCACAAAAATCACAATAATAATTCTAAATTCTGAGTGTTTACTACATGCTGGTAAACAGAAAAATAATAGTTGTATTGCTATTATTTCCACATTACCAATGAAAAAACTGAGGCTGAGAGAGGTTAAGTAATTTGCCCAAGATCACATAGGAGGTAAATGATAGAGCCATTTTCTGATATGTCACCTATAAAGAGAAACACCTGAACTAGCTGTGACCCCCACTGCACATTTCAGCACATTAATTATGTATACACACACACACACATCTATACATACATACATAAAATCATCTAGTTAGCTTTCATACATGAATTAGTAAGACCTAACACCTGTCAATGGAAAAAAGTCTACGCCAGATGTGATGGCTCATGCCTGTAATCCCAGCACTTTGAGAGGCTGAGGCAAGTGGATTGCTTGAGCTCAGGAGTTCAAGACCAGCCTGGGCAACATAGTGAGACCCCATTTCAACAAAATAAATTTTTTTTAATAACCAAGTATCATGGTGCTACCTGTAGCCCCAGCTACTTGGGAGACTGAGGTGGGAGGGTGGCTTGAGCCCAGAAGATTGATGCTGCGAGCCATGATGGCACCACTGCACTCCAGCTTGGGTGACAGAGCGAGACCCTGATTCCAAAAAAAAAAAAAAAAAAAAAAAAAGATTTAAAAAGTCTAAACATGGAAATGCTTCATGTGTCCCAGAGATGGGACACTTGCAATAAAGAAAAGGGAAAAAACAATTTATTCCCCTCAAACAATCTATTCCTCCTCAAAAAATGAGGTTTCTGTTACAGTTTCTATTGCACTATTGGTCAAGAGAGCTTGTACTAGAAACTTTGAAAGTCAGATTGATTTCATGATGTGATGAAGAAATAAATACAGGCAGTGAATTTTCTTCAAGTTGAATGTTGGATATGTAATAATTTGAAACAGAATATGAAAATCTATTCTATTTTGATGCAACTGGGTTAGGTTATAAAGACTTGTTTTTCAAAGTTTACTAAGCAGCTTCCTCAGATCAAGATTTTGAAATCAGAGAATCTGAGGCCAAATTTTAAGTACTTCCTACCCCACTGAAAGAGTGACTTATGAGCTTGCACTTTCTAATTGATGAGATAAGACATCTGAATACGCTGCTTATTGTACTTGAAACTGCAAGGAGGGGAGAGAAACAAGAGCATTAGTGATCTTTTCAAGAAAGTATAAATTCAGATGTATGTATTTAGCAAATGAAAACTAGAAAATCATTTAATCTCTCATTACTAAATTTCACTGAGCTCTCTATTTAAAAAATCATAGGTTTTTGAAGAACTGAGGAATTATTTGGTGAAAATCAATTAATTTCAGGGATATACGAAGGCTGATAACTATGAATCATTCTTTAAGTTTCTACAGCTAAGTGCAATACTCAAGACATATCTGAATTATCAACCACCTATCCAGTCAATGTGGCTCAATTTCAAAACAAAATGATTGCACTGAAAATAAATTCTACTCCCTAAGAAGACACAGATAGCCCAGAATTGCCTAAACAAGAAGATGCATAATAGCCAGCACCATCCTTAAATGTCTGGCTATGTGGAAAACCTCTGGGAATTATTTGGGATCCACTTTCCTTTGGAAGCACAATTCTCTCCCATGACAGTGCTAAAATTCAAGTTGCCATTCGTGATCAACCTGGAGTCAAAATTCAGATGTACTTTGATTCAGAACATACTACACAATTCAGAATAATAATTCAGTCCATCACACAGCAAAATTTTCTTTAACTTGAACAAAATTGAACAACAATTAAATATAAAATCACAACTCTCTAAAGACTGTTTTTAAGACTCTTAAAACTATAACTATAATAGCATTGCTATAGTCCCATGTGCCAGGCACTGTTCTAAGCACTTTATCCTTTCAACTCTCTAAGCCTCACAATAATTCTATGAGGTAGGTGCTATTTTATTTCCCTGCTCTTATTTTTTTACAGATGAGAAAACTGAGAAAATTGTTACCAATTTAAAAAATTCGGCCAGCTGCGGTGGGTCATTCCTGCAATCCCAGCACTCTGGGAGGCCGAGGCGGGTGGGTCATCTGAGGTCAGGGGTCGAGACCAGTCTGTCCAACATGGCAAAACCCCATCTCTACTAAAAATACAAAAATCAGTTGGGCATGGTGGTGAGCACCTGTAATCCCAGTTACTCTGGAGGTTGAGGAAGGAGAATCGCTTGAACCTGGGAGGCGGAGGTTGCTGTGAGCCAAGATCGCACCATTGCACTCCAGCCCTCCAGCCTGGGTGACAAGAGCAAAACTCCGTCTCAAAAAAAAAAAAAAAAAAAAATCATGCAGTCCAGGTGTAATCTGTTCTTTCACACTTCAGTAAATGTTCATTGTAGTTAACTATGTGCCAGTTGCTGGGGATGTAACAGTTCACAAGACAGCCACAGTCCCTGATGTCATGCAGCATACGAGAAAGTGTGAAAAATGAACAAAAAGACAGTAAATACTTTTTAAAAGTCTATAAAGATATTATAAGAGACTCAAATACAGACTAAAGAAGCGGTTGGGCAATGCCTTCTTGACATAAGATAGTCCAGGAAGACCTTTCAGAAGAGATAATATTTAAGTAAGACATGAAGGATGAGAAGATGCTAGGCATGGAAAAGTAAGAGAAAGGTTCTGGGTCAGGACTGCAAAGTGAAGACAATCATCTAAATCATACACAACTAAAACGTCACCAAATTGCAGTAAAAGGATTTTTCAAAGACAAGAAGAAAAGGCGACAAGGCAAGAAAACACAAAGCAAGATCATTTTTGGAAGCTTGAAAGCCAATAGACAAGTAGCAGTTGACTCGGCCCACCAGAGAAAGTCAAATCCCAGGCCAGCAGCAGTGCTAAGAACCAACTGATTCCAAAGCCAAGAACCAACTAGTGTGCATTTCAGGCTTCTCAAAAGGCACAGAAATGGCAGCAACAGATAGCTTTGGAACAAGAGGTAAGGGGCAGAAGAGGGCGCTAAAAAAAATATGGGGGATTGGCTGAAAACTGTTTAAGAGCAATTAGAAGCCTAAATTTTCTCCCCCACTTCACATGCCTGAGAGAGCACCTCTCCTCAACTCAGAATATCTGAAGTTCATTGCCGGAAGAGAGACACATCAGAGGGTCTCCGGAATGGCAGAGACCAAACAGAATGGAAAGCCAGGATAATCTATCTAACCAAGGGGATTTGCTGGCTATATGAAGTGTAAATGCTAATGCAGAGCATTAACCCTGCCCTCCAACCCCTGGCAGCTAGACCCTTACCCTTCAGGCTGGAGACTGGAAGCCTCTTTTTTTTTCTCCTTCCTTCTGTGAATCTGACTAAGTCAAAGAGGAAAGGTCTGAAGACAGTGACACCAGGGGTGCCCCCAGTAAATGGCCCTCTAACCTGCTCAGGTCAGCTTCTTATTTCCAGCCCTTAATTATGAGTAGACAGGGAAGGATGGCCAACCATCTAAAGAAAGCCTCTAACTGTAAGACCAGAAGGAGAGAAAATCAACTTGGAGAGAAAGAGTCTGTAGGGAAGAGGAAAACTTTATCTTAAAAAAAAAAAAAAACCTGTTATTAATATCAGAAAGATAAGATACTTTACCTAAGAATGAATGCTGTTGTGCTGTTAGGAAAACAACATACAGTGAAGAAAAAAGTTTTTGTAGATCAAAAACATAATCCCAGGAATAATCAATAGAAGGTTTAGAAGATACAATTGAGAAAATTTCCCCAAAATACAGCAAAAGACAAAATAAAAGAGAAATGACAAATCCAGGATATCCAATATCAGAATATAAGGAGTTTCAGAAAAAGGCAACAGCAAAACCAAAAGAGTTAAAACCATTAACAAAATTAGTTAAGAACTTTTTAGATAATGGCGGATTAAAAGAGCCCACCACAATGAGTAAAAATAGACACATAGCAACGCACATTGTTATGAAATGTCAGAAGCTAGGGACAAAGAAAAGACTCCACATACTTCTAGAGATTTTTAAATTTTTTTTATTACTTAGGAAAGATCAAGAATCAAAATGGCTTTGAAATTCTCCAAAGCAACACTGGAAACAAGATAACAATGAAGCAATGCCTTCAAAACCCTGAAAAACAATGTTCCCAAAGTAGAATCCTACATTCAGACAAACTACAAATAAAAAATAAAGGCGCATTTAGACATTCATAGAGGCATCCTTTCTCCTGGGAGAAGGAACACCCAGTTGTGTATCAGGCATAGAGGGCAATCAGTCAAGGTCAGAGCAATGTGGTTCGAGAGACAACTTCCTGAAAGTTGCCATCACCAAGAACCCCAGACCATGCTTTTAACCCAATGCAGAATGCCTTGGCAAGTGTAGCCCAGATATTTGTTCTTGAGCCAATAAAGTTCCTACTCTCCTCCACAGTGGCTTCAAACAGCTAAGGACACTCGTTTTACCCCCACAGAAAGTTTCTGCTTTGACCTACTTCTAAGAGCTAGAGGCAGGTCGTGTTGAGCTTAAGCAGAAAACATAGAGTAACCCACTCCCTGACCACATTTTTGGTCAGAGGACTCCTGGCCTACACAACAGCACTGCCAAAGCTTCAACTGGGATGAACCCCTTCTTTCCCAGGACTCTTCTGACTTTGCTCAGTGACCTCCCAAAGAGGAGCTCTCAAGGAAGTTGAACATAGATTGTGTCCCAGAGACTGTTTAGCACATCTTCATGATATGAAAGAGGGCATACAATTATGTATACACTTTCAAAAGTAATAACATACACCCATTTACCCACCACCAGATTAAAAGATAGAACACTTCCTGTATCTTATCTGTACCCACCGCTGATTTCATTCCCCTCACTCGCCGTAGATATAAGTCCTTTTCTAACGTTTTCATTTATCATTCCCTTGCTTTTCAGTTTCATCCCCTGATGATATATTACCCAAACATTAAATTATTTAATTCAAAAAACTGAAGAGCAAGCATGAACCCAGTGGCATAAGAAAAACACAATATGCATACTATCATTGTTGAGAAGGCTCCCATATTTACAAGTTGGTTTTTTTCCTTTTTTTTTTTTTAGAGACAAGGTCTTGCTCTGTTGCCCGAGTGCAATGGTGCAGTCACTAGTCACTGCAACCTCAAACTCCTGGCCTCAAGGGATCCTCTGGCTTCATCTTCCCAAGTAGCTGGGATTAAAGGCACGCACCATCACACCTGTGCCCTGTACTTACGACTTTTGATAATCATTTCTTTATTAAAAAATAAAGAGCTGCTGTGACTTCATTTTGACCCAGAAACAGAGAGTAGATGAACAGCCACAAGCCTGGTTCTAAAGGCAGCAGCCGTTTATTTAAGAAACGAATCTAAAAACCAGAGACTAGAGTTTAAGCACTCAAAAATAATCAGCTTAAATACGGTAAAAGAGGAGGATTCTGGAAAGAGGACAGTGGCAACAGCATAGTTTTTGAGTCAACCCAGGGCCCTCTGTTAAAAATAGACAGATCAATGAGGATAACAAAACCAAAGACCCACTGACAATCTCTACAACAAAATTAGGAGACAAAGTATCACTGTGGACTAAATATGAAAAGATGGGGACAGACTGCTGATAGCCACACGGCTGTGTGGCATCAGCATCCATGCAGGAAGACACGAAAGGAAGGCAGTTGGGTCTACAGAACAGAACTCTCAAGTCATCAACAGGTACTCACCGGAAACTGTGGGGCCCAGTCTGAAAGCAGGAGTCAAAGCAAGGAGGGAGTTCCTCAAGTGATAAGATCTGAAAGTGATGGAGCAGATTCTAAAAACGAACAAACCAAAAACTACTTTCCTGAAGCAAGTGAGGGAATCCCACAAGGGAAAAAACCATAAACTCTGGATCCCCAAACTCTGACATCTTTGACTGACCCCTGAACCACACAAGTGCAAAATAGACCCAACTTAGCCCAGCTAAAGACAAAAGATCTGAACAAAGTAAGGAACTGCTGCATGAGAACAGAGTTTGCAACTCCATCCCAGCCAGGAAAATTACCCATAAAACAAAGGAAACAACGCCTCATCGGTGGGAAATAGTAGAGCCCGAAGTCTCCAAAACTTAACATTCATTATATCTGGGATACAACTCAAAATGACCCAGCATAAGAAGAACCAAGAAAATAAAACACATTCCCACAAGAAAAGTCAGTATATTCTGATCCTGAAAGGAAATAGATGCTGGAACTAACAGACAAGGATTTTAATGAATTGCTAAAACTATCCTCAATTAAGTAAAACAAAATATGTTTTCAGTGCATGAAACTCTCATCATAGAAATGGGAAGTCTCAGCAGAAATAAAAAAAATCATACAAGAAGAACAAGATGGAAATTCTAGAACTGAAAAAATTTCAGAAATAAAAAAAAAATTAACTGAATGAGCTTACAGCCATTAGAAATGGTCATGACAGAGGAAAGAATATGTGAACTTGAAAATAGACCAATAGAAAGTATCCAGGGTGAAGAACAGAGGAGAGAAACGATTAAAAAAAAAAGAACCGAGCCTCAGAGGTGGGTTAGGTAGTACCAAACAGTAAGAGGTACATATGTGTGATGGGAATACCAAAAGGAGAAGACAAAAAGAATGGGGCTGAGAAAATATTTGAGAAATAATGGCCAAAGAGTCCTCAGATTTGGTAACAGGCAGAAATTTTCAGACATGAAATGACAAACACAAAGCAGAATGAACATCCGGAGGCCCATGCCAATAGAAGCCCACGTGACACTTAGACTGTTGAAAGCCAAAGATAAAGAGCAGATCTTAAAACCAGTAAGAGAAAAACAATAATTTACATACATTTTATGGATATATGACAAGTAATGGCTGAATTCACCTCTGAAACCAAGAAGGCCAGAGGGAATAACATTTTTAAAGTATTCAAAGGAAGAAAAAAAAAAAACTGTCGAAGCAAAATCCTGTATTCAGCAAAAATATTCAAGAATAAAAGCAAAATACTTTTTCAGACGAAAGAAATCTAAAACATTTGGTCACAAGTAGAGCTACACTCCAAAATATGCGAAGGAAAGTTTTTCAGGCTAAAGAGAAATAAATTTCAGATAGAAACTTGAGTCCTCAGAAAAAAAAAACAAAGCACCAGAAATGGTAAATATTTGGTAAATGCAAAAGACTATACTTTCTTTTTCCTGTTAATTTATTAACCACGTAATTTTAAAATTAAAGTTATAGCATTATCTTCTGGGGTTTATAACATATGTAGATGTATTACATAAAATAAGTATAAAATAAAGAGGGATATGGACCTATAAAGTTGCAAGATTTCTATATTTTAAATAAGGTAGTACATTATTAACTGTGAAAAATTAAGGAAGTACATAATAATTGCTCAGTCAACCAGTAGTTTAAAAATGCAAAAAAGAATATTTTAAAAGACAGTAGGAAAACTTTAAAGGGTGAAAGGAAATGAATGGGAAACATAAGCCAGATAAACACTATGTGAAGGTAGTCTGGAGTAGCAATATTAATATCAGATAAAATACATTTCAAAGCAAAATATATTAACAAGGATAAAAAAGACACTTCATATAAGTAAAAGGGGTATTCAATAGGAAAACATAATAATCATAAATGTATATGAATCCAGTAACAGAGCTTCCAAACACATGAAGTAAAAATGACAGATTTAAAGAGAAAAGGAATTCCATAATCTAACGACTACAATATGCTTTAACAGCAACTATTAGAAAAACTAGACAAAAATCAGCAAATGTGTAGAAGATTTCAACACATCACCCAACAATTTAAAAATACATTTTGTTTTCAATTGGCACATAGAATGTTTACCAGTATAGACTACATTTGAGGCCATAAAACAAGTCTTAATGTCAAAAGATTGAAAGCATACAGAATATATTCTCTAACAAAAATAGAATTAAGTTAGAAATCAAAAACAAGATAACCAGGAAAATCCCAAATATTTGGAAATTAAACAACACACTTCTAGGCCGGGCGCAGTGGCTCACACCTGTAATCCCAGAACTTTGGGAGGCCAAGGCAGGAGGATCATTTGAGGTCAGGAGTTTGAGACCAGACTGGCCAACGTGATGAATCCCTATCTCTACTAAAAATGCAAAGTAGCCAAGCATGGTGGCAGGTGCCTGTAATCCCAGCTATTCGGGAGGCTGAGGCAAGAGAATCGCTTGAACCTGGGAGGTGGAGGTTGCAGTGAGCTAAGATCATGCTACTGCACTCCAGCCTGGGCAACAGAGCAAAACTCCATCCCCCACCAAAAAAAAAAAAAAAAAAAACCCACACACACATCTAAAGAAATTTTGGGTCAAAGAAAAAAATTGCAAGATAAATTAGAGAACATTTTGAACTGAATAATGAAAATACAAAACTGGTAGAATGTGCCTAAAGCAGGACTTATGAAGAAATGCACAGCTTTCAAGTGCCTATATTAGAAAAGAAGAAAGATTTCAAATTAATAATATAGTTTTCACTTTCAGAAGCTAGAAAAAAGAAGAGCTAATTAAAACTCAAACAAACCAAAGGAAGGAAATGGTATAAATATTTATGTACAAAAATCAATAAAATAGGAAACAGAGAAACAATAGAGAAAATCATTGAAACCAAAAGTTGGTTCATCAGTAAAATGTATAAACCTCTAACCAGACAGGTCAGGAAAAAAGAGACATAAATTGCCAATATCAGAAATAAAAGAGGAACATAGCAACAAATTCTATAGATGTAAAAAGAATTATAAGGGATTATTACAAATAACTTTATACCAGTAAATGGCAACCAGACAAATTTGTCAAATGGACAAAATGGACAAATTCCTTAAAAGACACAAATAACCATAACTGACTTAAGAAGAATTTAAAGCAAACAAAAATTGTGAAATCTTTATCAATTGAAGAAACTGAATTTAAATTTTGAAACCTTCCCCCAAAAAAAGAACCTCCAGGCTCTGATGGCTTCAATGGTGAATTTATCAAAAAATCAAGGAATCGTTATCAATTCTACACAAACCCTTTCAGAAACTATAGAAAAGGAAACACTTCCCAACTCATTTTATGAAGCCAATTTTATCCTGATTTCAAAACCAGACAAAAATATCACAAGAAAACAAAACTACAGACCAGTATATCTCATGAAAACACAGATACAAAACTCCCTAAATATTAGAAAACTGAATCCAACAATATTTTTAGAAGAATACATTATGACCAAATAAGGTTTAATTCAGGAATAAAGGAATGCAAGGTTGGTCTAACATTCTGAAAGGCTCAAAGCTTTCCACCTAAGGTCAAGAACAAGGCAGGAACACTCACTCACATCACTTTTATTTAGCATTGTTCTGAAGGTCCTAGCCAGTGCAATAGGCAATAAAAAGAAATAAAAGGCATACAGATTGGAAAGACAGATGTAAAATTATCTTTATTCACAAATGGCATAACAATGCATACTGAAAACCTTAAATTATACATATATTTTTTTCTTTTTTTAAACTATTCACCAAATACATGAGTGTGGCAGGGGTACAGGATATAAGACCAACACGACAAACCTATTGTATTTATCTATACTAACAGCAAATAATTAGGAAATAAAACTTGAAAAACAAATCCACCCACAAAAATACTTAGGAATAAATTTAATGAAAGATGTGACAACTACCAAATATTGCGAAAGAGAATTAAACAAGACATAAATAAGTTTAGATATGTGTCATCCCAAGGATTGTTAAGAAAGTAATCTTCTCCAAATGGATCTATAGACCAAAATCCAAATAAGCTTCCTTTGAAGCAAATTACAAGTTGATTTTAAAATTTACATAGAAAGCAAAGGACTTTAAATAGTTGAAACAATTTTGAAAAACAAGAACAAAGTTGGAAGACTGATAGTACTAAAGATCATATGCCACTGACATAAGAATAGATGAAGAAACAAAATAGAGTCCAGAGATAGGGCCAGGCGCGGTGGCTCACGCTTGTAATCCCAGCACTTTGGGAGGCCGAGGCGGGCGGATCACGAGGTCAGGAGATCAAGACCACGGTGAAACCCCGTCTCTACTAAAAAATACAAAAAATTGGCCGGGCGTGGTGGCGGGCGCCTGTAGTCCCAGCTACTCGGAGAGGCTGAGGCAGGAGAATGGCGTGAACCCGGGAGGCGGAGCTTGCAGTGAGCCGAGATTGCGCCACTGCACTCCAGCCTGGGCGACAGAGCAAGACTCCGTCTCAAAAAAAAAAAAAAAAAAAAGAGTCCAGAGATAGACCCACACATATATGAGTGATTGATTGTCAACAAAGGTACCAGGATAATCCAATAGAGATAAGAAACAACTGCATATTTTACATGGAAATAATGAACCTCAAACTTTACCTCACATTATACATAAAAATTAACTCAAAAATGTTTATAAACCTAAATGTTAGAGATAAAACCATTAAACTTCTAGAAGAAAATACTGAAGAAAATCTTTGTGACATTGATTTACGCAAAGATTCCTTAAACAAGATACCAAAAGTGCAAATGATAAATGAAAAAAAAATTGAAAATGGGCTGGGCCGGGCGCGGTGGCTCACGCTTGTAATCCCAGCACTTTGGGAGGCCGAGGCGGGCGGATCACGAGGTCAGGAGATCGAGACCACGGTGAAACCCCGTCTCTACTAAAAATACAAAAAAAAAAAAAAAAATTAGCCGGGCGTGGTGGCGGGCGCCTGTAGTCCCAGCTACTCGGAGAGGCTGAGGCAGGAGAATGGCGTGAACCCGGGAGGCGGAGCTTGCAGTGAGCCGAGACTGCGCCACTGCACTCCAGCCTGGGCGACAGAGCGAGACTCTGCCTCAAAAAAAAAAAAAAAAAAAGAAAATGGGCTGTATAATTTAAAAGTCTTGCTTCTCAAAAGTCGTTGTTAAGAAAACACAAAGGTAAGCCACAGATTGGAAGCAAAATGTTTCAAAGCAATGAACTTGTATTCAGAATATATAAAGAACCCTTAAAACTCAATCAAAAGACCAGAAAAATCCAATAAAAATAGACCAAAGATTGGAACAGAAATTTCCCAAAAGAAGATATACAAATAGTCAATTGGCACATAAGAAGATGTTCAACATCACTAATCCTCTGAGAAATGCTAATTAAAACCACAAGATACCACTGCACACCAACTAGAAAGACTAAAGTTAAATAGACTGTGAATACAAAGTGTTGATGAAGATGCAGATCAACTGAAACTGTCTCCTACATTGCTGGTGGGAACATAAAACCTTACAGCCACTTTGCAAAATAGTACAGGAATACCTTATAACGGTAAACATTCATTAACCATACTACCAAGCAATTCCATTCCTAGGTATTCAACCTAGAGAAATAAAAACATATGTCCACATGAAACCAGGTATGCAAATATTCATAATGGCCCAAAACTGGAAACAACCCAAATTTCTATCAATGGGTGAATGGATAAACAAATTGTAATATACACATGCCATGGACTATATAGAGCAATAAAAACAAAATATTAACCCAACAACATGAGTGACCTTCCAAAACATTATGCTAAATAAAAGAAGTTAGACAGAAGCCAGGTGCCGTGGCTCACGCCTGTAATCCCAGCACTTTGGGAGGCTGAGGCAGGTGGATCACGAGGTCAAGAGTTCGAGACCAGCCTGCCCAACATGGTGAAACCCTGTCTCTACTAAAAATACAAAAAATTAGCCAGGCATGGTGGTGTGCACCTGTAATCCCAACTACTCGGGAGGCTGAGGCAGGAGAATCGTTTGAACCCAAGAGGCGGAGGTTGCAGCGAGCCAAGATTGTGCCATTGCACTCCAGCCTGGGCAACAGAGCAAGAGTCCGTCTCGAGAAAAAAAAAAAAAAAAAAAAGTCAGACAGAAAAGACTATGCACTGAATGATTCCATTTACATGAAATTCTATAAAAGGCAACACTAATAATAAAAAGAAAAGCAATGTCTTCCTGGAACTGGAAGTTGAAGGAAGGGATCAAGAGCAAAGGACACAAGGAATCTTTCTAAGATAAGGATAAGGGTATTTATTTATTTATTTATTTAGAGACTGAGTCCCTCTCTGTTGCCCAGGCTGGAGTGCAGCGGTGCAATCTCAGCTTCCTGCAACCTCAGCTTCCTGGGCTCAAGCGATTCTCCTGCCTCAACCTCCCGAGTAGCTGGGACTACAGGCGTGCAATACCATGCCTGGCTAATTTTTATATTTTTAGTAGAGACAGGGTTTTGCCATGCTGGCCAGGCTGGTTTCAAACTCCTGACCTAAAGTGATCCGACCACCTTGGCCTCCCAAAGTGCTGAGATTACAGGCATAAGGCACCATGTCCAGCCAGGATATGGGTCTTCATCTTTATTGTGGTAGTGGTTACATGGCTGTATATTCTTAGCAAAATTCATCAATCTGTGCTTTGCAAATTGGTGAATTTTATTATTTGTCACTATTTCCACATAAACAAAAAGAGGACAAAATGACACATATCTTAATATGTATGTATTTGGGCATGTCTACATTAGAAGACATGGTGATAGTAGTCAAATGCTTGTACTTATAATGAATAAGTTGAATTTATGCAAAATAAGATAATATTCAACTGAACGTTATCGACTTTTTATTTATATTTAACATTTCAAAATAAGGGCTAAATATATAGTTCTATATACATGCAGAATCACCATCAATAGGCTAGTTCACATGTAGACTAATAAAGGTATATTGTGTGGGTAATTCTAAAAAAACTCTAAAAGAAATAAAGAGATTTTTAAAATGTACAGTAGAAAATGATCCTACAGAAGATTAGCAAAAAACACCCAACATATGTATGATAGGGATCACAAGGGAAAATGCCAAACAATGGAACAAAACAAGTATTAAAACTATATCTCCAGAAACTGTATTTCCTAAAATTAAAAAAAACTTGAAATTATTGAAGGGACATGCTGCAATCATTTCAGCATGACCCAACAATGAATCATATATTATAGTTAAGGTTACTTAAAAGGAGATTTAAAAAAAGACTAAGCCACTAAGAAAACAAGATTGTCACTGGACTTTTCACCAATCCTTAATGCCAAAAAAAATGATGTGACAAATTTAAAATACTCAAGTTGGCAAAATATAAGTCAAAGATTTTATGTCCACACAAGCTGACCTCCAAGTTGCAAACTATTGTAAACTTGCCAGAACTCAGGCAATAATTGATTCTGTAAGCCCTTCCTAAAGGATCTATTAGAAATGGAGATTAAGACTACCAAAAGGACTGAAAGACAGTCGTATAAGAATGAGTGATGAGTATTAAATATAAATTTACCTGCAAAACAAAGCTAAACCATGATTATAAGAAAGAAAATATAGTAGCTATAATACAATTATCAAAAATCAGGAGGCATGGAGGGCATATGGATATGATTGTCTAATAGGTATTAACTGTAAACAAAATGACATTATTGTATATCAGATACTGGGTTAGAAGGAGGCGAGAGAGAAGAGGTTACAAGCTAATTGCAATATATTCAATGTAGGGAACTAGTTAGTCCAAAAACAAGTGGACTAGCAGTATTATGTAGAAGTCTTAGTATAAAGTTAACCAATAGAAAAAAAATGAACAAATAAAACCCATTGCATAATGAAAGAGTTTAGATATAAAATACATAAAAATAAAATAATATGATAGAACTGAGGCCAAACATATTAATCATATCAATAGATGTAAAAGGGCTTAATTCACCTATTAAAAGAAAAGGATTTTCAGATTGGCTAATAAAGCAAAATCCAACACTATGCAGAATACAAAAGACACACCTAAAACAAAGAGATTCAAAAGAGTTAAAAAATAAAAGGATGGCAAAAGATACATCAGGCAAACACAAATAAAAAGAAAACGGGGTCATAATCTTAATATCTGACAAGGTGGAATTCAGACCAAAAAGCATTAAAATAGATAAAGAAGTGCCCTTTATAATGTTTAAGGCTACAATTCACAATGAAGATATTAGTATTTATGCACCCAATAACACAGTAACAACTTCGATTAAGCAGCAACCTACAGAAGATGCAAGGAGAAATAGACAGAAACACACTAATAATAGGAGACTTTAACATACCTCTCACAATCCAAGATCAAGTGGACTAAAAATTAATAAAAGGTATAAAAGACCTAAACAACATTACAAGGCAGATCTTATAGATATACATCAAACTTATATTATTGTATCAATAATAATAGAGATTACAACTTCTTTTTAAGTACATATGTGGTATTCACAAAAACTGACTAAATCTTATGACACAGCAAAAACCTCAATGTGCTAAAGAATAGAAATAATGTAATTAGTATCCTCAGACCATAAGGCAATAAAATTAGAAGTCAACAATACAACAGAAAAACAAAAATGCCCTTCCACATGGAAATTTATGCACTTTTAAACCACTCTTAGGTCAAAGGCAAATATACAAAATTCAATTGCAGAATTTCTTGAAAATAGTTATAATAAAGCCTGACATTACCAGAATCTGTAGGCTACAACTAAAAGAAGTGTCAAAGAAAAATATATTGCATGAAATGCCTATATCAATAAAATTTAAAAAAAAAAATTAACAGCCAACTCAAAAAGCTAGAGGAATACCAAAATAAAACAAAGAAATCAAGGAAAAAAATCAGAAATTAATAATAAAAACTGAAATTAATTTAGAAATGCCAAAAACTAGAAGTAATAAAGAAATAAAAATAACTGGTTTCTTGAAAAGAAATCAACAAAATAGACAAACCACTAACCCAATTTTTTAAAGGGGGCAGGGGAGACAGCACAAATACACAACATTAAATACAGTCATCCCTCAGTATCCACCAAGGATTGGTTCCTGGACCCACCACCACCCCTAACCTCCTGCAGGTACCAAAATCCTTGGATGTTCAAATCCTTTTTATAAAATTATATAGTATTTGCATATAACCTATGCACATCCTCCTGTGTACTTTAAATCATCTCTGTTTTATAATACCGAATAAAATGTCATGCTATAGGAATAGTTGTCATACCCTACAGTATTTTTTTATTGTATTATTTTTTATTGGTTTTTTCCCAAATATTTTTGATCTATTGTTGGTTGAATCCACGGATGCAAAAACCCCCAGATACAGAGGGCCGACTGTATGCATTAGAAATGACAAGCAGAAAATAAACATCAAAACAGAGGAATTTTTAAAATTTCTAAGATAGTCATTTGCATAATTCTATGCAAACAAATTTGAAAACTTAGATGAAATGCATAATTTTTTAGAGAAATAAAACTTACCAAAATTGACCCCAGTAGAAACAGAAAGTCTAAATAGAACAAGTGTCATAGAACAAATAGAGAAAGAAGTTAAACAGTTCCACTACAAAAAAAGCACGGGCCAGACTGTTTTACAGGGGAACGCTAAAAAAATTTTAAAGATCAGATAACACCAATGCTATTATATTATTCCAACGTATAGAAAGGAAGCAAAATTTCCAGGCTCACTTTATGTAGTGAGTATCACATTGTTCCCAGGTCCTGAATAAAATCACTTCCCACTCTACCCCCCAGAAAAACACCTATGAATCAATCTAACTTATTAATATCAATGCAAAAATTCTTAAAATATGATGAAATTCAACCCAGCATATTAATACAGTTAAGAGAGGAAGCAATATGGTCTCCATAGATGCAGAAAATAAACTTGACTCAACACTCGTTTTGGTTAAAAAAAAAAACTTAACAAAATAAGAATTGATAGATACTACCTAGTATATTACCTCAGCCCAAAAGAATATCTTACTTAAAAGAGAAATACAAGAGATTTTCCTACTAAAGTAAAACACAAGCCAAGAACACCCACTCTCTCTGCTATATTTCACACTGTATTGGAGATACTGACCAATGGCAATCAGAAAACAAGAAAGCAATTAGAGGCATAAAAATTGAGTAGAAATGAAAGGACAAAACTATTTTCTATTTGCAGAGCATACAAATATCTTGAAAACCCAAAAGAATAGATGGAAAAATGACTACAAAAAGAAAATAATTTCATAAAATAAAGTTATAAAATCGGCATACAAAAACTCAATAGCCTTCATGTATTCAAAATGTTAAAATAGAAGAAATGGTACATCTTAATTATGATGGCAAAAAAAATGATGAAAGAAAATACTCAGCATGAGCTCTATAAGAAATTCCAAAATCTAGGAGAAAAAAGCACCCCAAGAAAGGCACAGACTTGAACAAATGGAAAGACATACCATGTTCTTAGAAAGAGTAAGATTCAATATCAGAAAGATGTCAATTCTTCCTAAAGTAAGTTATTCTATAAAAGTAATGTGATACTCACAAAAATACTATCAGGCTTTTTCCTGGAGTTATTCAACTTGTTTATAAAATTATTTCGGAAAAATGAGAAAGATCTAACGCAATGAGGGTTATGTGAAAAAAAAAAAAAGAATGAAAAAGAAAGCCAGTGAAACTTGCTTAAGACATTATTTTTTAAGAACAAAAAAAAAAAAGAACAATGTTGAACGGGAGAGTGGAGATTCTTAGAAAATTCTCCACAAAAATTTTAGCCTCCAGTTAAAATAAAGAGTAATAATGATCACAGGAGCAATTGCTGGCTCCCTATGAATAAGTCATCCCAAGTTCATTTCAACTTACTATTTTTTTAGGGATCTAGACAGGGCACCAAAGAAAAATTGTAGAGAGTATACACATCTCAGCAAAGTAGGATGCACTTGGAGAGTCAACTGTAAGGTCCTCTAGAGCCTAGCACAGTGCCTGATACATTGTAGACACCCAATAAATATTGGTTGAATAAGTGAATAGACAAGTTGATGAAATATATAGATTGAGTGGTACCATGATAGGATAGATTTGTACCTAGTGAAACTGTCATATTTAAAATATATTGATTAGAGGCTCAAAGCTAACTTGAAAAAAGTTATTTAATAGCATGACACAGGGCTTTTGTGCTTCTTTCTTTTTGTCAACATTTTTATTTTGGATACTTCATTTAGGAATGCATATTGTTTTGGTAGTTGATACAAAACCAATGGAAGAATGGCTAATATGTTGGATTATAGAATCAGACATAACAATGAAATAACATTAATAAGACAAAATGTAATAAGGTTTGTAGTGGTTTGAATTGTATCCCCCAAAAGATATGTTCAAGTCTTAATCCTGGTACTGTGAATGTGACCTCATTTGGAAATAGGGTCTTTGCAGATATAATCAAGTTAAGATAAGGTCATACTGGATTAAGGTGGGCTCTAAATCAAATGACGTGTGTTTATAAGAGGAAGGAGAGAGAGGTTTGGATACAGAGACACAGGCTATGTAAAGATGGAGGCAGAGATTGGCATGATGCTACTACAATCAAGGAATGCCAAAGATTGCCAGAAACCCCCAGAAGCTAGGACACAAGGAAGGGAGATTCTTCCCTAGAGCCTGCAGAGAAAGCACAGCCCTGCCAATGCTTTGATTTCAGACTTCTGGCTTCCAGAACTGTAAGAGAATAATCTTCAGTTGTTTTACACCACCTAGTCTGTGCTAATTCATTACAGCAGCTCTAGGAAACTAATACAGCATTAAACAAAGGCCTAAGAGTTTCAGCTGCACAGATAGAGGGTAAGTGCTCACTGAAAATATTAGAATGATATGCAAAAGACTGGCATGACCCCTGTGCAAGGATGACACACAAATCTGTGAAAAGTTCTGTATAAAAAAATAAAAAGAAGAAATAGGAATTAAGGTACTTGAGGAACATTGAAGAAATAAAACCAAAGTATAATAACATACCTCTCAAAGCTCTTATGAAAATGAATTAAGCTAATATACACCAAAGTGCCTAGTACATAGTAGGCACAAGCAATAAATATCTAAACTGTCTTTCCCGGAGAGCTTAAGATTCAAGCACATATAATCCTGACATGCTAAACTGTCTGTAAGTTATTATCTATTTCTACTTCTGAGGCAAGCTGATTTATTCTTAAAATAAAATAACATATAGATAAATGTATACATATATACACATGCATTTGTGCATGTATATATACATAAATATATATGTATACACACACACATATCCTTTTAATTTTATTCTATTGGAAGACCAAGTCCCTGAGACCAATGAAAATGAAAGATACCCTGAAATGCTGAACACCACTCCAGTTTTAATCCCACATCAAATATCAAATGAGATTCACATGATAAGCTGTATGCTGTTGGTAACATTGGTCTTGAAAAGTCCGGAAGCAGAGAAAAACAAGACACAAATAGAATAAATGGACTGAAAGAAGCTAAAAGTTCTAAATGAAATTGTTGAGCTTTTCACATTACAGAAAGCAAGAGTATTGATAAGAATGTATTTTTTGCTTAATGCACTTTTTGATACAGGAAATATTTCATTTCTAAGCCAATATATATGTTCATTTATGCAGAGCTATCCATATATATTCAAAATGTAAGAAACAAATACATATGAATTTCCAACATAATACTACTGCAAAACAACAATCCCAACTTAAAGCTTATTTATCGGTTGAGTAATCAATACATAAAACTTGAACAGGATCCAAGTAAAACTGAAGTCTGAAGAGGCCCTGACTTTAGATATATTGCCACTTTATCTTTTTTTTTTTTTTTTTTTTTGAGACGGAGTCTCGCTCTGTCGCCCAGGCTGGATGCAGTGGCACGATCTCGGCTCACTGCAAGCCCCGCCTCCCGGGTTCACGCCATTCTCCTGCCTCAGCCTCTCCGAGTAGCTGGGACTACAGGCGCCCGCCACCACGCCCGGCTAATTTTTTCTATTTTTAGTAGAGACGGGGTTTCACCGTGGTCTCAATCTCCTGACCTCGTGATCCGCCCGCCTCGGCCTCCCAAAGTGCTGGGATTACAAGCGTGAGCCACCGCGCCCGGCCGCCACTTTATCTTAAAAAAAAAAAAAAAAACAGTTGGCTGTGTGCTAAAACTGCCTACCACTTTAAGAATCATAATTATTATTTTGAATATAGTAAAAGGAACATTTAGCTAATTGGACAGAACCAAAACCACAATGAATGTTCAAGAAACGTGTAACTTGTTATATAAATACTGTAACATTTGATTTAGCAAATATATTTTAAGTACTTTTGAGAACTGTAGTTTTATTTACCTGTAAATCCATTTGAAAAGCATGCATTTTGTGCAATGTTCACATTGCATAGAATGCAGAACTTCGTATTAACAAGAATGTAAAATCTTCAAATTAATGACATCCAAACACTTGGTTATGTAATCCTTCCTTATAAAAGACATTTCATCCACCCTCAGTCATTTTTACTTTTTCAAGAAATGATTTTTGTGCAAACACTATGCACTGGACAAGGGATTGCACACTAGAGACACAGAGAGGAACATAATACAATCTACACACAAAGTAAATTAAGGCAACTAACAAGAAAACTAATTGAAATATAGTGTGAGCACATAAATAGGGCATACAGGGAGAAAGTGGCAATCAGGCAAGGTTTCAAAGCTAAGTATTGAGCAGTAAGTAGGCATTAGACAGGCCAAGATGACGAGGGGGAAGAAAGCATTTCAGGCAAAAAGAACATGATGCATTGGAGGAACTGAAAAAATTGTTCATTGTAACTGGATCAAAGAGGTAAAGCAGAGATTGTTGATGAGCTAGAATCAACAAGGCTTGGGAATGTGTTGAATAGTTATGGCAGAGAGTAAAAAGTTTAGGAAGACTCTGATTTTTTGACTTGGATAAATGAGCAAGGAAGTGTCATTCACCAAAATGACTGATCTAAAAAGAAATACAAGTTTGGAACAAAGGACAATGAATTTGGGTTTGTGGCATGTATAAGATGCTTGGGTAGAGAGAGAGGACTGTAGTTCCAAAAACATGTGTGGACTAGAAAATTGTATGTGGGAGGCATCCTCTTGGATGATACCATGCAAGTGAATGTGGTCAAGAGTCTGTGGATTTTAAAAAAGAGTGAGAGAGAGGACTAATGACAGAACCCTGTGTGAAGCTAATTTTTAAAAGGCAGGCAGAAGACAGCCCTAAGAAAAAATCTGAGTGGGAACAGCCAGAAAAGAAAGAAGAAAAGGAGAGTTTAAATCAGGAATGCAGCAACTAGTGTCAAATGATACAGAGAAGTCATGTAAGACAAGGGCTAAAAGCTATTCTTCTTTTTGCAACCACAAAAATGGTTATAATAGGCACATGCTAATTTTTGCATATATGAATAAAACTGTAATAGAGTTTCCTCTATAAGAAGTTTGCAATATTCTTGTGAAAAGATTTCTAAATGACTACAACTGCAGTGCTATTGAAAGAAGTACTTTTCTATTTTAGTGATATTACCAAATAATGTGCAAAAAAATAGAGAAAACTATCTATTGATTTCTCCATGCATGGCCCTTACATATACATGGGAGAGAGGCAAGTTCAACTTCAAGTCATAGTGCTAATCAGCTATACTCGTAAAATTGTTTATCTCTGATGTAATCAAAAATATTTTTGGTTACTGGGAGGCTAGATCCAAACTTCACAATTATCTCCATTTTGGCAGCAAGTATAAGGTTTTATATTTGATGATGATGATGATGATGATAATTGTTAACATTTATTAAGTCCTCATTTTGTGCCAGGATTCTCTGCTAAGCACTGTTCATGAATCACCTCATTTAGTCTTCACAACAACTATAACCATCCCCATTTTATAGAGGATGTAGTCAGGGCTTAGAGACATTAACTTATCCAAGGTCACAGAGTTTACAGGGAACAAAGCCAGGATTCAAACCCAGGCAGCAGTCTGATTCTAGAACCCCAACTCTGAATGTCTGCTGTTATCAAAAGCAGAGCTTCTTTTGAAAGAGCATACCCAAGGTGCTCCCGATTGGTCAATTTTGATTCTTAGAAGACAGAAAAAGTTTGGGATGGAGGGAGTGGGACTCCTCTTTAGAATTCCAAATAAATTTCATTTTTATCATTCCAAATTCTGTATCAGCTATGCAAACATTTTCACTACAGTGAACTTTGTAAGAAAAAGAAGCATTTGGAGAAAAAAAAATTTAACTCTTCTGCAATCACCTGAGAAAGTGCTAGGAAGCTTTCACCTCCTGTTTTGAGGCTCTGCAGATAGCACAGGAAACAGATTGAATATTTTTTTAAAGCCTCCAAAAACTAGCTGCTGCTGCTGCTTTTTTTTTTTTTTGAGACAGAGTTTCGCTCTGGTTGCCCAGGCTGGAGTGCAATGGCACAATCTCTAATCATCGCAATCTCCGCCTCCCAGGTTCAAGTGATTCTCCTGCCTCAGCCTCCTGAGTAGCTGGGATTACAGACATGCACCACCACGCCTGGTTAATTTTGTGTTTTTAGTAGAGATGGGGTTTCTCCATGTTGGTCAGGCTGGTCTCGAACTCCTGACCTCAGGTGATCCGCCTGCCTCAGCCTCCTAAAGTGCTGGGATTACAGGCGTGAGCCACTGCACCTGGCCACTAGCTTCTCTTTCGTCACTATTACTTATCTCATAAAAGAAAATGCCACTACATAAAACAGAAATCATTTTTCATGTCTCTGTGATACATTACATTTCAAAGGTAAATCAAGTAATCTGGTTTGGGTTGAAATGCAAGTACTTTCTCTTGCTGGTCCAACAAAACTATGTCTACTTGTCAAACCAGTGAAACCTTTACTTACATCAAGAAGCTCCAAGAAGAAAAGTAATACAAATAATATTTTGACATTATATTAAGCCTAATTCTCCCTCCTCAGTCCTTAGGACAGTGGTAGTGTGCACACTCCTGAATGCAGAGGAGAAACAAGCTCTCCCATTCTCTCCTTATCCAGTAGTCTTCACACCCAGTAGAAGAAAAAAAAAATTCCCTGACCTTTCCTTCTCTTGCTCCTTACACCTAGCTAAACTTCTACAAAGTCCAAGGATAAAATGCTGCCAATCTGCATTCTTTTTATAAAAAGTATTTGTCCTTCATGAACATCAACTATGCAGCCTATTGTGTTTTTGCTTTATTTTCAGGTACATAACGTACACTAAAATGTCAATCCACTCATGTTAGTGCATATTAACAGAAAAAGAAAAGAGATTCCTTAATTACCTTCATTCTAAATACAGATACCTAAAAACATTCATAGCATCCTTAACCTTTCCACAGCCTACTCCCATTTACCTCCTTTGCCCTCCAAACCCTCAAGACTAATGCAAAGATAGCTCCTACTACAATTCCTTACTTTAAAGATGGAAACTCTGAGGCACAAAACTATTAAGTTAATTGCCCCGTGTCTCACAATTAATCACAAGGACATACAAAGCTCAAGTCTACATGTTCTAGCTCCAGATATGGTGTCCTTTTCATCCTCTACAGATGAAAAAAATCTGTTTCACTAACACGTCTAAAATAGCTACTTAAGTCCACTAATTGCTCTACAGAATCAAGTCCATAGATAGATTTTATTCATTGCCCAGGAAAGAGACAAGACAAAGCATCCAGTCCATTTCAAAATATAACAAGGAAGAGAAAACACAGGAAGAGGACAGTAATACTCACTGGCTTTAGCCTGAAATTACTTACGTAATATGTAACTACACAATCAAATGACAGGTGGTGTTTTTTCCTTTAAAAACCATACTATAATAAAACCACTTGGCTTTATTATAATATTAGGATGTGATATGCTCAAGTGGGAAGTTCTACATGGACTCAAACTATGTTACCATTCCTCAAAACAGAATGCACCCAATTTTTTTTAAAAAACCTCTGTAAAAGCAAAACTTAATTTTGAGTGTAGATTTAACTTTCAGAAACATGCAAAAAAATCACAAGAGAGCTTCCTAACTATTTAGAGGAGATGGACTATTTAAAAGTGGACAATGCTTGTCATTATCATAGCCACCATTTATTGAGTACATTCTATGTGCTAGGCTCATTACTAAACCTTTTGTATGTATTCTCTCATTCCCCACAACAACCCATCAGCATGATTAGCCCAGGTTTACAGATGAGGAAATAAAGTTCAGAGAGGTCAATTATCTTGCCCAAGGTCAAACAGTAGCAAAACTAAGATTCAAACTCAGATCTTCCAGATTCCAAAAATACATAAAGAAGTAAAAGCACTGGATGGTAGGTGGGCATGCACAATTTCTAATGAACCATCAATCTGAGAATTCTGTGAGCCTTCAGTTTATTTAATTTATCTGGTGAATAAATGACATACTGCATTTTACCATATATAAGATATTGCCCTCAAATAATGAGACTACTGTTTTGTGTGTCTCAAAAAACGGCTTTAATAGCCATTCCAAAGAAGAATTACAAAGACTTTTAAGTAGTGACAGAATTATCCATATAATGTGTACTGCTTTGGAAGAAAGGAGTCATCTAGGTGAATAAGTTCTGGTATATTGTTAAAAATTCAAACTCACTGCTTAATAAAAACATCTTTTATTTACAATCTGAAGTTTAAGCTCCTGAATCCCTCAAGCCCTCAAGTGCACTCGGAAAAAGGCTTCACATTAATCAACCTACCAAGCACACACCGAAGGCCTACTAGTGCGCACTGCAATAAGACAGACTATGGGAACCATATTAGAAACTTACTCCATCCACAAGGAGTTAGCAGGTTGCTTCCAACCACGCACACAGTCAGTCATTACTGGGACAACCAAATTCCTCGGGTGCTATTTGCTATAGTTTGTGTGGGCTGCCCTACAAAGGAAGCCTGCTCTTTGGAACAATAATTAGATCAATTAGGTCATTTTCCCAGAGCTCCTTTCACTTTCTTGTAAGCACCGCATGGTTGTGGTTGGTTTTGGCATTGGTGTTGGCATTAGTGAGTTAATTTTCCTCTTACTGAATCCAGAATTTTGCCTGGCTCCCTGCTCCCTCCCGCTTCTCTCCCTTCTTGCCTCTTCCACCCGAAGTGGAAACTGCAGACTCAAACTCCCCTATGGCTCCAGCACCAAGAACTGGGCATGCTCAGAAGGCCAGGCAGGCTTTGGTTGCAACTGACAGTTCCCCGCCCCTGATTTGCCGCTGCCCCCCTTCCCCCACTCCCAACAAGAGATACTGAAATGTTTATCTGAAAGATACGAGTCCTCTTTTTCCCGAGAATGACCCCATTTTAATTTCATTTCGCAGGGTCTGTGAGTCTTGCGAAACCTCCCCTGGAGGCCGAGGAAGACCGTATTATTTTTCAGCACCGGGGACAGCGCCGCGCTGCCATTAATGTCCACCCTCCCCCACCTTCTCTCCCCGCCACCCCCCACCCGCCCCAACCTCAGCCCCCACCCCCGCACCAGCACAATGCCAAGGTCTCCCAGCAGCCGCAAACGCCGCAGCTGCAATAGCTCCCAGCCGAGGCCGGGCCGGAATGCCGGGCCGGCTGCTACTTACACTGCTCCGCTTTGGTGGACATGGTGCTGTCCAGTTGGAAAGGCTTTGCCCCAAAATCTGTGTCGTGTGAGCTCCCTCGCTCCGCCAGCGATGTTGCGAGGAAAAGAGTGCATACCCCCCACCCCCCACCCCCTCGCTTTCCCCCTCCCTTAGGCCCGTGTCGCTACCATTCGGACAAAACGCACATCAAATTGCAGAATTCGGTCCCGGAAGGTTAGGAAATCGCCCCCGGAGAAATGGGTGGGATTTAATAGGCGGCCAAAGGCTTCCTGTCCGTCCCCTCCTGGAGCTGCCCGCGTTGATGTGGGCGGGGAGACCGAAAGGAGAGAGCAGGCTGCGGCTCCTGGTGAAATGGGAAAATGGGCTCGACCGGGGGAGGAGTATTTCCATTCATAAGGCGCACGGAGGGGACGGGTGTTTCCCAGAGAAAAGCCTCTTAAAGCGCCGGAGTCCCCGACCATTTGGATCTCCCATTGGCGTTCTCCGGGCCTGTAAATCCTGCTCCCGGAGCAGCCCCCGGAGCCTCAGCGGGGTGACCAGAGAGGGACCCAGGTGCGTCCCACGCTTCGTCTCAACCTCTGGGAGGAAGGAGAGGGAGGCGGATCCGGGGCGGGCTGGAGCGCCGGGGCCGGAGGGCGCGAGGATGCTCCTGAGGACCGCGAGGAAGGAAATGCAGGAGGAACCCTCAGCATGGCTTCCCGGCGCGCTGCGGTCCCTGCCCTCGCCTCCCCTATGCGATGGGCTCTCCTGCTGATGATTGGGGATGGGAGGTCCCACTGCCAGGGGGCTGTGACAAGACTTTAGAAGTTGGGGCTGGAGGAAGGAGGAGATGCCCACGGATGGTGAAGCTGGAAGGGCCACAGAAAAGGAAGATGAAAGACTGAAGACAGGAAGACCCCAGGTGTGCTCCCTTGCAGCCATCCCAGCTGGACAGGGACACATTAGGAAGCCCCTCGACTGGGAAGGCAGCGGGAAAGGAAGGCAATAGATGAGGGCATCGTGCATATTAATAGGAAGATGTCCAAAGAATCCACTACAGAATGGAGAGACACTTGGAGTCGGGAAGAACCAGATTCAAGACCCACTTTTACCACTTACTCACTCAAGGACCATCTTCTAATCTCCCTACACCTCCAGTTCTTTATCTGTAAAATGCGAACATTAAAACCTGCTCTGTCACCTGAAGAGTTACTGGGCAGATCGAATGGATGCGCAAGTCCTTGTAAACTAAAAGTATGGCACAATCGCCAACCATTATGCCCATTCTTCATTCAAATAGTTTAATTTGTTAAAGCTGAGGGGCAATGGTCATAGCAGGTTAATTTAGTAGAAGTTACAGGAACAGAACTATAAGTGTTGACAATGACTTTTAATGCTGATAAATCAATGTTTTCCACCTCAGAAAATAAAAGATCCTATTTAGGGAAAGAATTTTAAATTCTGTTAATATATCAAACTATTCAGGTGAAATCTTGGACAATTAAGGAAAATATTATGAACAAACATCAAGGAAAGATGCTTCTGAGTAGCAAAAAAAAAAAAAAACTACAAATAACAGGGAAACTGCCTGTAGTGATGCACACACAGCACTCAAGTTTCATGGTATTTGCAAAAATGTTCATAAAGCATTAGTGAATTGGCTCTCTGGGCTGCATGTGTGATTGGACTCTGACATCTTGCTGATTGGCAGGTTGGTCTGGCTAATCAGCTATCATTCCATGTCATTGTTCATTCCCAAAACCACATCCCAAAGAGAAGTTCCATTTATTAGTAAAAGATAAATGATTATGTGAAGCATGATGCCAAAGAGTTCGTTTTGAGTAAAAAGAAATTGGAATCATTCTAAAGAAAATATCAATATAATGAGCATTCCTGAGAAGATGACAAACACTTTGTATGACTAAAAGAAAGCTCAATGGGTTATTCAGAAAATTCTTGGAAGCCTGAGGCTTTGATAAAGAAAACAGTAATTGGAAATTAACACACATGAAAAAAAGGTGTCTTGGATAATACAGAAACAAAGGACAAAGTATGTGTTGGAAACCTATTATCCCTTTATCTGCTTAACAATCTTTCATTTGTCATCAATTAACCCTCCCATTACTGAGTTAAGGGATGGACTGAGGAGTTAGACAGCCTGGGTTTGAATTCCAGCTTTGCCTCTCATGATCCGTGTAACCTTGTGCAAGTTGCTTAACTTCTCCATGCCTCAATTGCCTTATCTGAAAAATGGTCATATCATAGTCACATTAAAGGTTGTCAGGAATAAATAAGTATATATATGAGAATCTAGAACAATGACACATATGAGTGATGGCTGCTATTAGCATTACTGCTCAAACTCCTCAAATGCACCCAATCCATTCAGATTAGTTCTGATGCTTCAGACCCTCCAAAGCCTGATAGCATCCATATAATTGAGACTCTAATCATCAACCTAGGCACTCACAGCTTGAGCCTTCTCACATGCCCATTAACTCACTAACCTGGGCCATATCCATTACTCAGTTTCTCCATTCTGACATATGGCCTTACTACTTCAATGAACTCCCTCACCTTTCCTTCTGTCTCCACCTATCTCAACCCTTCCTGCTTAGTTTTCTTCTATTGCAGAGGTAGTGCCTCTTCTCACTGCCAGATGCAATGTCTTTTTTTCTAAACCTATGCCTCTAATTATAAACATTCCTACTTATTCTAGAATTTGCTATTTTAATTATCTTCTTTTTCCCAGCATTTTAAGTCTCATCTTTTCAATGGATTTTTCCATCCTGCTTGCAAACATGCATAAATTTTTCATCCTCAAAAAGCTGTGCCTATCATCTTACTGAATAAGTGGCCTCCATTTCTCCATTTCCTCACTACCCTACCTGCTATCAAATTGTGGCTGAAACAGGTTCCTTCAATAGTCACTAATAATTTCCTAATAGTAAATTACAATTGCTTTATCTCTTGGTGACTAATGCCAGCATTTGAAATTTCTCCCTATTTCTTTTTGAAATTCCTTCTTCCCTTAACTTCTATAACATAATGCTCTTCAAAGTCTTCTCCAAACTTTTTGCCCATTCTATTGTTTAATGAAGTACTTCAAACATAGAAATATTTTTAAAATCATGAACACTAATGTTACCACTACTCAGTCTCATCAAATCTTAATATTTTGTCATGTTGCATTGCTTTACTTTTCAGAAATAAAACATTTTAGAGACATTAGAAGCGCCCACAAAAATTATTCTAAATTTGTGGTTATGTCCTTATACTTTATATTATTTATTTATTTGTTCAGCAACTACTTATTGAGTGCCTATATATGTCAAACACTGCTCTAGGAACTTGTTATAATGTAGCAAACAGAGAAGACAAGAAAAATCTCTGCTTCTTAAAACTAATATTCTAGTGGAAAGACAAAAAATAAGTAAGTAAAACATATAGTATATTAAGTGCTGATGAGTACTAAAAAGAAAAATATTACACAAAGAGAAGGAGACAGTTTGTATTGGAGGGGTTGAAATTTTGAATGAGATAAAATTTTAGATAGGGTAATTACATACACACCATATATGTCTATTTCCATAAGCAACATATATTATTTTACATGCTTTTTAATTTTCTATAATTAATACCACACTATACATATCTTTTTAAAACTTAACACTTTATGCTCAACATTCCATTTTGGCTTAATTATGTTTATTAAACACTATGTGTGAGGAACGCCCCACACAATTAGTGATTAAAGACTCCAATAGCATACTCACAGCTTGATTGACCCAAAACGCCAAAATACATAGTTAAAAGCAATTATAGCTGCTAGAAAGTGAAGGGAGAACTATGAGAAAGAGAGAGCCACAGTAAAGGAGATATCACCTATCTACCTCTGCCCAAGTATCTAGCCGATGTCTGAACCACACACGTACAAGGCTGCATGCAAACAACAAAAACCCAACTAGGGATACAAGAACTAAACTGATATTCGATAAACTGATAGTTTATAGTTTATATCCCATTAAGTTAGTTACCTGCTAAAAAAGTCAACACTCTTCAGTGGAAAATAACAGAATACAGAGTCTCCACAGCACTAAAATCACAATGTCCAGGATACAATCCAAATTTACATGACACACAAAGAAACAAGGAAATGTGACCCACTTGACCCATGGTGAAGAAAAAAGACAATAGAAAATGAACCCAAGATGATCCAGATGTTATCATTAACAAAGATTTTAAATCATGTAAGTCTGCTCAATGCAGTGAAAAAAAACGCTTATAATGATTGCAAAGATAAAGATGTCAGTAGAGAAATTGAGACTATATTTTTAAAAAACCATTGGAAATTTTAGAACTCAAAAGTACAATACATGAAATAAAAAATTCACTAGATGATATTAATGGCAGGGTGTAGAAAATAGATGAAATATGAAGTAAGCTTAAAGATAAATCACTGTAAATTACCTAATCTGAAAAACAGATAGAAAAAAAATAATTAGAAGAAAAGAAACACAGCCTGGGGCCTGTGAGACAATAACAAAAGGTATAACATATAATTATACTTACAGAAGAAGAGGATAAAAATACTAATAATATATTAATATATTATTTTAAAATATTTAAGAACAAATATTTAAGGAAATAATGGCTGAAAATTTTCCAAAATTTGGTGACAAAAAAAAATTTACAGATATAAAAAGAAGTACAAACCCCCAAGCAGGAAAAATACCATGAAAGTCAAGCCTTAAGCACATCAGATTCAAAATGCTGAAAAACAAAGACAAGGGAAAATCTTGGAACCAACCAGAGAAGAATGATATACAATGACACACATTACATACAGGGAACATCAATGCAAATTAACACTGACTTCCAATCAGAAACAATGGATATCAGAAGACGATAAACTAACATCTTCACCATACTAAAAAAAAAAAAAAAGAAAGAAAACTGTTAATGCGGTGGCATATTTGGCACACACAAAAAAGTCCTTCATAATGAAAATAAAATAAAAATATTTTCAGATGGAAGAAAACAGAGAATTTGCCACCAGCAGACTTGCACTATACGAAATAGTAATGGAAGTTCTTCAGGCTGAAGGAAAATGATACCAGATGAAAATGAAGATTTTCTCCCAGTCTACAGCTTGTTTTTCACTTTGTTTATGGAGTCTTTTACTGAAGAGAAGTTTTAAAATGTAAACGTAGCCAAGTTTAACCAGCCTACCAATCTTTTTCTCTATAGTTTGTGCTTTCCTATGCCCAAGGTTGTAAACAGATTCTTATATTTCATTCTAAAAGTTTTAAAGTTTTACTTTTCACATTTAAGTGTTTATTTCAACTTAAATTTATGTTTATGTTTATGTGTGAAGTGGCATCTGCTTCTTCCCCTATGAATGAGTAGCAACTTACCCATTTATTAAACTCTTCCCCGAAAGTTTCTAATTCCATGCCAACTTGGTCATAAATCAAATTTTTATGTATATATGAGGCTATTTGCCAGCTTTGTATTCTGGACCACAGGTATGTTTGTACCTGCCTGTTTAACCATACTGTCTTAATAACGATAGCTTTATATTAAGTCTTTATAAGGCAAGTCCTCCCACCTGTGCTTATTCTTCAAATTTATCTTGGCTATATTTGACCGTTTTGCCTACTGCATCCCCACCCAAATCTAATCTTGAATTGTAATTCCCAAAATCCCCATGTATCATGGGACGGATCCAGTGGGAGGTAATTCAGTCATGGGGGTGGTTACCCCCATGCTGCTGTTCTTGTGATAGTGAGTGAGTTCTCACAAGATCTGATGGTTTTACAAGGGGCTTTTCCCCCTTCTGCTCAGCACGTCTCCTTCCTGTCATCATGTGATGAAGGATGTGTTTGCTTCCCCTTCTGCCATGATTGTTAAGTTTCCTGAGGCCTCTCCAGCCATATGGAGCTGTGAGTCGATTAAATCTCTTTCCTTTATAAATTACCCAGTCTCAGGCAGTCCTCTATAGCAGCATGAAAATGGACTAATACACCTGCCATGTGAATTTTTTTAGTTTCAATTTTTAATTTTTGAAGATACATAGTAGGTGTATATATTTATGGATTACATGAGATGTTTTGATATAGACGTGCAATGTGTAATAAGCACATCAGGGTAAATGGTGTATTCACTACCTCAAGCATTTATCCTTTGTGTTATAAGCAATCCAATTATATTCTTTGTTATTTTAAAATGTGCAATTAAATTATGTGTGACTATATTCACTCTACTGAGCTAGCAAATACTAGATCCTATTATTTCTAACTTTTTTTTGTACCCATTAACCCTCCCCCATTGCCACTCCACCCCCACTATTCTTCCCTGACTCTGTTAACCATCCTTCTACTCTCTATCTCTATGAGTTCGATTGTTTTAATTTTTAGGTTCCACAAATAAATGAGAACATGTGAAGTTGTTCCTTCTGTGCCTGGCTGTTTCACTTAGCATAATGACTTCTAGTTCCATCCATGTCATTGCAAATGGCAGGATCTCATTCTTTTTTATGGCTGAATAGTACTCTCTTGTGTGTATGTACCACATTTTCTTTATCTGTTTATCTATTTATAGACATTTAGGTTGCTTTCAAGTCTGGCTATTGTGAATAGTGCTGCAATAAACATGAGAGTGCAGATATCTCTTCAATGTAATGCTTTCCATTATTTGGGGTATATACCTAGAAGGAGGATTGTTGGATCTTAAGCTCTGTTTTTAGGTTTTTGAGGAACCTCCAACTGTCCTCCATAGTGGTTGTACTAATTTACACTTCCACCAAGAGTGTATGAGGGTTCCCTTTTCTCCACATCCTCTCCAGCATTTGTTTTTGCCTGACTTTTGGATAAAAGCCATTTTAACTGGGGTGAGATGATATCTCATTGTAGTTTTGATTTGCATTTATCTAATGATCAATGATGTAGAGCAACTTTTCATATGCCCGTTTGCCATTTGTATGACATTTTTTGAGAAATGTCTATTTAAATCTTTTACCCACTTTTGAATTGGATTATTAGATTTTTTTCCTATAGAGTTGTTTGAACTCCTTATATATTCTGGTTATTAACCCCTTGTCAAATGGGTAGTTTGAAATATTTTCTCCCATTCTGTGGGTTATCTCTTCACTATGTTGATTGTTTCTTTTGCTGTGCAGAAGCCTTTTAACTTGATGTGATCTCATTTGTCCATTTTTGCTTCAGTTGCCTGCGCCTGTGGAGTACTACTCAAGAAATCTTTGCGAGTTCAGTGTCCTAGAAATTTTCCCTAATGTTTTCCTTTAGTAGTTTCATTGTTTGAAGTCTTAAATTTAAGTCTTTAATCCATTTTGATTTGATTTTTGTATATGGTGAGAAATAGGAGTCTAGTTTCATTCTTTTACATTTGGATATCCAGTTTTCCAAGCACCATTTACTGAAGAGACTGTTCTTTCCCCAATATAAGTTCTTGGTAGTTTTGTCAAAAATGAATTCACTGTAGATGTATGGATTTATCTCTAGGTTCTCTGTTCTGTTCCATTGGTCTCTGTGTCTGTTTTTATGCCAATACCATGCCATTTTGGTTACTATAGCTCTGTAGTGTAAATTGAACTCAGGTAATGTGATTTTTCCAGTTTTGCTCCTTTTGCTTAAGATAGCTTTGGTTATTCTGGGTCTTTTGCAGTTCCACATAAATTTTATAATTGCTTTTTTCTATTTTTGTGAAGAATGTCATTGGTATTTTGATAGGGCTTGAATTGAATCTATAGATTGCTTTAGGTGGTATGGTCATTTTAACAATATTAATTCTTCCAGTACATGAACATGGAATATCTTTCCTTTTTTCTGGTATCTTCTTCAATTTCTTACATCAATGTTTTACAGTTTCAGTGTAGAGATCTTTCACTTCTTTGGTTAAGTTAATTCATAGGTATTTTATCTTATTTGTAACTATTGTAAATGGCATTACTTTCTTGACTTCCTTTCCATTTTTTTTTTTTTTTTTTTTTTTTTTGAGACAGAGTCTCGCTCTGTCCCCCAGGTTGGAGTGCAGTGATGCTATCTCGGCTCACTGCAAGCTCCTCCTCCTAGGTTCACACCATTCTCCTGCCTCAGCCTCCTGAGTAACTGGGACTACAGGTGCCCACCATCACACCCTGCTAATTTTTTGTATTTTTTTGGTAGAGACGAGGTTTCACCATGTTAGCCAGGATGGTCTCGATCTCCTGACCTCATGATCCGCCTGTATCGGCCTCCCAAAGTGCTGGGATTATAGGCGTGAACCACCGAGCCTGGCCTTGATTTCTTTTTAAGATTGTTTGCTGTTGGCATATAGAAACACTACTGATTTTTGTATGTTGATTTTATATCCAGCAACTTTACTGAATTTGCTTATCAGTTCATGTTTTTAATATGAATAACATTGTTTATATCGAGGTATGTTCCTTCTATAAACTAAAAATACATTTCTAAGGCCCCCCCAACCATCTGAATGAACCCCTCCTTTTGGCCAAGGGCATTTCAAAGTTAACCTGAAAAACTGGTTCAGAACATGATGGGAAGGGAGGGGTCAAACATGCCTCATTATGCCCTCCTACCTTTTGGAATTCAGGAAAGGCCAACCAGCATTCACATCAACACAGACCTTAAGTCTGATAAGAAACACTTACAATCTATTATCTCTGAAGCCAGCTACCTGGAGGCTTCACCTGCATGATAAGCTTTGGTCTCCACAACCCCTTATCATTGTAACCAAGATATTCCTTTCTATTGATTCCAGGTCTTTAGATAATAACAACTCTTTCAACCAATTGCCAATCAGAAAATTCTTAAATCTTCCTACAACCTGGTAGCCTGTGCTTCAAGCTATCCCACCTTTCCAGACCAAACCAATGTAAATCTTACAAGTATTTATTGATGTATTATGTCTCCCTAAAAGGTATAAAAGCAGGCCATACCGTAACTACCTTGGGCCCATATCATCAGGACCTCCTGAGGCTGTGTTATGGGTGTGTTCTTAACCTTGGCAAAATAAACTTCCTAAATTGATTAAAACCTGTCTCAGATACTTTTGGGTTCACACTTCTATACCCAGTTTTATGAGAGTTTTTATCATGAAGGGATGTTGAATTTTATCAAATGCTTTTTCGGCATCAATTGAAATGATCATATGGTTTTTATCCCTCATTCTGTTGATATGATGTCTCACATGATTGATTTGTGTGTATGTTGAACTAACACTGCATCCCTAGGATAAATCGCATTTGGCCATGATAAATGTTCTTGTTTTCTCTTTTTTTTTTAAGCTATCTCCTACATGAAGGATAATCTTTGTTTAAGATGTGTTGTTGAATTTGGTTTGCTAGTATTTTGTTGAGGATTTGTGCATCAATATTCATCAGTGATATTGGCCTATAGTGTCTTTTTTTCTTTTTGATGTTTCTTTGTCTGGTTTGGTATCAGGGTAATATAGGCCTCTTAGGATGTATTTGGAAGTATTCTCCCCTCCTCTGCTTTTCCAAAATGTTTGAAGAGGATTGGTACTAGTTCTTTAAATGTCTGGCAGAATTCAGCAGTGAAGCCATCAGGTCCCAGGCTTTTCTTTGCCTGGAGACTTTATTATGGCTTCAATCTCACTACTTGTTATTGGTCTGTTCAGGTTTTCGATTTATTCGTGGTTCAATTTTGGTAGGTTGTATGTGTCTAGGAATTTATCCATTTCTTCTAGTGTTTCCAATTTATTGGCATATATTAATAGTTCCTCATAGTAGCCAATAAATGATCCTTTGAATTTCTGTGGTATAAGTTGTAATGTCTCCATTTTCATCTCCTATTTTATTTATTTGAGTCTTCCCTCTTTTTTTCTTAGTCTGGCTACAGATTTATCAATTTTGTTTCTTTTCAAAAAGCCAAATTTTTGTTTCATTGATTTTTGTGTTGTTTTCTTCATAATAAATTCATTTATTTTTGCTTTGATCTTTGTTATTTCTTTCTTCTAATAATTTTGGGTTTGGTTTGATCTTGATTTTCTTGTTCTTTATGATGTATTATTAGGTTGTTTATTTGAAGCTTTCTTCTTCTACAATGTAGGCACTTATAGGTGTGAACATCCATCTTCATACTGCTTTTGCTACATCCCATAGGTTTTGGTATGTTGTGTTGCAATTATCATTTGTTTCAAGAAAATTTTCAATTTCCTTCTTAATATCTTTATTGACTCACTGATCATTCAGAAGTATATTGCTTAATTTCCATGTGTTTGTATAGTTTCCAAAGTTCCTCTTATTATTGATTTCTAGTTCTATTCCATTGTGTTCAGAGAAAGTGCTTGATATTATTACAATTTTTTTGATGTTTTAAGACTTGTTTTGTGACCTAATATATGGTCTATCCATGAGAATTATCTATGTGCCAAGGAAAAGAATGTATATTCTGCAGCTGTTGCATAAAGTGTTCTGTAAATATCTACTAGTTCTGTTTGTTCTATAGCGCAGATTAAGTCCAGTGTTTCTTTATTAATTTTCTGTCTGGAAGATCTGTCCAATGCTGAAAGTGCGGTGCTGAAGTCTTCAGCTATTATTATATTGAGTTCTACTTCTCTCTTTAGCTCTAATAATATTTTCTTCATATATCTGGGTACTCCACTATTGAGTGCATATATATTTACTATATCGTCTTGCTGAATTGACCCCTTTATCATTATATAGTGGCCTTCTTTGTCTCTTATAGTTTTTGTCTTGAAATCTATTTTGTCTGATATATAGACACTCCTGCTCTTTTTGGTTTCCATTGGCATGGAGTATCATTTTCTATCCCTTCGTTTTCAGTCGATGTGTGTCTTTATAGGTAAAGTGTGTTTCTTACAGGCAACAGATCATTGGGTCATCTTTTTTTATCTGTTCAGTGTGTTTCTTGTAGGCAACAGATCATTGGGTCTTCTTTTTTTATCTGTTCAGCCATTCCATGTCTTTTGATTGGAAAGTCTAGTTAATTTACATTCAATTTTATTATTGATAAGTAAGGACTTACTCCTGCCATTTTGTTATTTGCTTTCTGGTTGTTTTGTGGTCTTTGCTTCCTTCTTTTCTTCATTCTTGTCTTCATTTTAGGGAAGATAATTTTCTCTGGTTGTAAGATTTACTTATTTTAGTTTTTAAGGAATGAATAATAGAGAGTGATTAGGTTATTTTATGTTAGTTAGTTATTTTTAGTTATTTTTTATTCTTTTATAAAGACAGGGTCTCACTATGTTGCCCAAGCTGGTCTGGAACTTCTGGCCTCAGGCAATCCTCTTACCTTGGCCTCCTAAAACGCTAGTATTACAGGGGTGAGTCACCACACCTGGCAATGATAGCATGATTTAATTTCTTGCTTTTAATTTTTTGTGTATCCTTTGTATGTTTTTTATTTAAGGTTACCATGAGGCTTACAAATACTATCTTATAACCCATTATTTTAAGCTGATAACAACTTAACACTGTTTTCATAAGTAAAAAAACAAGCAAAAAGAAAACTAATAAAACTCTACACCTTAACTCCATCCCCCTGCTTTTTCACTTTTTGTTGTTTCTATCTTATTATACTGCCTGTGTCTTGAAAAGTTGTAGTTATTATTTTGGATGAGTTCATCATTTAGTCTTTCTAATTGAGAGTGGTTTACGGGCTGGGTGCCGTAGTGCTGGCCTGTAATCCCAGCACTTTGGGAGGCTGAGGAAGGTGGATCACAAGGTCAGGAGTTCAAGACCAGCTTGGCCAACAGAGTGAAACCCCGACTCTACTAAAAATACAAAAATTAGCCAGGCACAGTGGCAGGTGCCTGTAATCCCAGCTATTCGGGAGGCTGAGGCAGAAGAATTGCTTGAACCTGGGGAGTGGAGGTTGCAGTGAGTCAAGACTGCACCACTGCACTTCAGCCTGGGTGACAGAGTGAGACTCCATCTCAAAAAAAAAAAAAAAAAAAAAAAGAGTGGTTTACACACCACAGTTACAGTATTATAATACTCTGTGTTTTTCTGTTTACTTACTATTAGCAATGAGTTTTATACCTTAAGATGATTTCTTTTTGCTCATTAACATCCATTTTTTTCTGATTGAGGTACTCCCTTTAGCATTTTTTGTAGGACAGGTCTGGTGTTGATGAAATCCCTCAGCTTTTGTTTGTCTGGGAAGGTATTTCTCCTTCATGTTTGAAGGATATTTTCACTGGATATACTATTCTAGGATAAAAGTATTTTTCCTTCAGCCATTTAAATATGTCATGCCACTCTCTCCTGGCCTGTAAGGTAACACTGAACTTTGCAAACATAGAGAAAGATATCAACATCCAAGTACAAGAAGGTTATAAGACACCAAGAAGATTTAACCCAAAGAAGACTGCCTCAAGACACTTTATAATCAAACTCCCAACAGTCAATATTGGAGCTCTCCATTTTATGTTATTTCTTTATTTTCTCTTGCTGCTTTTAGGATCTTTTCTTTATCCTTGATCTTTGGCAGTTTGATTATTAAATGCCTTGAGGTAGTCTTCTTTGGGTTAAATCCGCTTGGTGTTCTATAGCCTTCTTGAACTTGGATATAGATATCTTTCCCTTAGTTTGGGAAGTTCTGTTATTATCCCTTTCAATAAACTTTCTACCCCCATCTCTTTCTCCACCTCCTCTTTAAGGTCAATAACTGTTAGATTTGCCCTTTTAAGGCTATTTTCTATATCCTGTAGGCATGCTTCATTGTTTTCTATTCTTTTTTCTTTTATCTCCTCCATGTATTTTCAAATAGGCTGCCTTCAAGCCCACTAATTCTTTCTCCTGCTTGATCAATTCTGCTATTAAAAGACTCTGATGCATTCTTCAGTATGTCAATTGCATTTTTCAACTCCAGAATTTCTGCTTCTTTTTATTTCAATATTTTTGCTAAACTTGTAAAATTCTGAATTTCTTGTCTGTGTTATCTTCAATTTCTTTGAGTTTCCTCACAACAGCTATTTTGAATTATCTGTCTGAAAGGCAACATATCTTTGCTTCTCCAGGATTGGTCCCTGGTGCCTTATTTAGCTCATTTGATAAGGTCATGTTTTTCTGGATGGTCTTGATACTTACAGATGTTTGTCTGTGTCTGGGCATTGAAGAGTTAAATATTTATCAGTTTCCTGGTCTGGTCTTGTTTGTATCCATCCTTCTTGGGAAGGGTTTCCAGACATTCAAGAGGACTTCAGTGTTGTGATCTAAGCTGTATCTGCCCTAAAGGGCACCCCAGGCCCAGTAATGCTGTGGTTCTCACAGACTCATACAGGTACCACCTTGATTGTCTTGGAAGAGATCTGGAAGAATTCTGTGGATCACAAAGCTGAGACTCTTGTTTTCTTCCCTTACTCTCTGTCAAAAAAAATGGAGTCTCTCTTCCTCTGTTCTCAGCTGCCTGGGGCTGGAGGTGGAGTGACACAAGCCCCCACAGCGGTCACCACTACCAGGACTGCACTGGGTCAGCACTACACTGGGCCTCAACCCAAGGCTGACTATAACCACTACCTGGCTATCACCTATGTTCCCTCAAGGCCCTGGGGCTCTACAATCAGCAGGCGGGGAAGCCAGCCAGGCCTCTGTCCTTCCCTTCACGGCAGCAAGTTCCCCCAGGTCCTGGGTGGGTCCAGAGGTGACATCCAGGAGCCAGAGACTAGAGTCAAAAACCTTAGAAGTCTAGCTGGTGTTCTATTGTACTGCGGCTAAGGTGGCACTCAAATCAGAAGACACAGTCCTTTCCACTCTTCTCTCACCTTTCTACAGGCAGTGGGGCCTCATCCTGTGGCCAGGACGGGGAGTACTGTGAAGCTACCACCAATACTCCCTTAAGGCCCAAGAGCTCTTCAGTCAGCTTGTGGTGAATGCTGCCTAGCCTGGGACTCACCCTTCAGGGCAACACACTCCCCTCTGACTCAGGGTAGATCCAAAAATGCCATCCAGGAGTCAAGACCTTGAACTGGGGACCCCAAGAGCCTGCTTGGTGCTCTATTCCCCTGTGGCTGAGCTGGCACATATGGAGCAAGCCAAAGTCTGCTTTTCTTTTTCCTCCACTTTCCTCAAGCAGAAGGAGTCTTTCCCCATAGCCACCACAGCGAAGAATGTGCTGAGTCTCACCTGAAGCCAGAAAGTCTCAGAGTTTCACCTACGGCCCACAGTGTACTTCCTGGGCATCACTGTTGGTTATTCAAGGATCAAAGGCTCTTTAGTTAGCAGACAATGGGTACTGCCAGGATTGGGTCTTTCCCTTCAAGGCAGCAGGTTCCCTTCTGGCCCAAGGTGTGTCTAGAAATGTAATCCAGGAGCCTAGAAAGGGGGCCTCATTACTTTGACCATTGTCCTATTCTACTGTGGCTGAGCTGGTATCCAATACGCAAGACAAAGTCCTCTTTTCTCTCTCCTCTCCTGTCCTCTCCTCACTTGGAAGGAAGGGACTTCTTTTGAAGCCATGAGCTGTGCAGCCTGGGGTTGTGGGAGGGGTGGCACAAGCACTCCCCTAGCCGCCCCAGCTGGTGTCTCAGTAAGTGGCATGCCCCTCAAGTCCACTGGCTCTGATCCCAGTTCAGCACTAGGACTCACCCAGGAGTTCCTTGTAGCCTAGGGTGCCTTTCAAGTTTAATGAGGGTCCCAGAGCACTCCATCCCTAGGTGGCAATACTTTCCAGAACTAAAGTTCAGACCACTGGGATGGGTGATTCCCCTCTGGCTAGGGCTGGTTTAAATACTCCCTCTGTGGGCAGACGTCAGCTGAGTTCAGCCTGGTATTGCTTTTTGCTATGACAGGGCAGAACTAAGTTTCATGTAATGCTTCACAATTGCTGCACTCACCCACTCCCAAGTGTCCAGATTCTCTCTCCCTGCCACGCAGCCACTGCTGGGTGAGGGAGGAAGGGTGGTGTCAGTGATTCAAAACTCTTTTCTACCCTCTTCAATGCCCCTTTCAGTGATATGAAGTTAAAACCATATATTGTGAGTGATCACCTAATTTTTGGTTCCTATGCAGGTGCTTTTTGTGGATAGTTGTTAAATTGGTGTCTTTATTGGGGGACTGATTGGTGAAGCCTCTATTCAGCCATCTTACTCCACCCCCTCTACTCATGTAAATTTTAGAATCAATTTATCAAATTACATTTTAAAACCTTTTGAAATTTTGAATGGAATTGCATTGAATGTATGAAATAATTTAGAGATAATTTATATCTTGAGTGTTTTTATTCATAGGAATGATATCTCTTTCCATGTATCTAGATATTTTATTTTTTATATATGTTTTCATTTATTTATTTATTTTACAGACAGGGTCTTGCTCTGTCACCCAGGCTGTAGTGCAGTGGTGCTATCATACCTCAGTGCAGCCTCGAACTCCTAGCCTCATGCAATCCTTCTACCTCAAAAGTAGCTGGGACTACAGGAGCATGCCATCAGACCTGGCTAATTTATTTTTATTTTTTGTAGAGATGGAGGTCTCACTATGTTGTCCAGGCTGGTCTCAAATTCCTGGCCTCAAGTGATTCTCCTGCCTTGGCCTCCCAGAGCACTGGAATTATAGGTATGAGCCACTGCATCTGGCTATACCTAGCTTTTCAATAATATGCTGTAGTTTTCTTCATAAGAGTCTTGAACACCTTTTGTCAAATTTATTTATAAGTATCTTATAATTTTATTGCTATTTTGAATGGAATATTGTTTCATATTATATTTCAAATTAATTATTATTGAGATATAGAAAGAATATTGATTTTAGGTTGATCTTATATCTAAAAACCTTGCTAATCTCTCTTATCAGTTCTAACACTTTGTAGATTCTCCAAAATGTTCTACATAAACAAACTTAGCATCTACAAATAATGAGTTTTGACTTGCACTTACAATTATTATAATTATTATTCAATCTTATTACATTGGATAAGATCTCCAGAACAATGCTGAATAAAAGCAGTATAGTGAATCCTTTCTTTATTCCTAATTTTATTGACAAAGTGTTTAAAATTCATCACTACATTTGTTATGCTTATTGTAGGACATTTTTATAGATGTGGTTGAGGAAGTTTCCTTCTATCATATTTAGCTGAGAGTTTTTAGTGATAAAATTTTATTGCATTTTAAAATAAAGGTTTTTATTAGGCAGTACAGAGTTCCCATATACCCTCTCTTCCCCTCCCACATCACATATACCAAGCTTTTCCCATTACTAACATATTGCTTTAATGTGGTACATTTGTTATAATTGATGAACCAGTATTGATATGGTATTTTTATTTTTACACTTTGTGGGTTTTTTTAAGACAAGATCTCACTCTGTTGCCTAGGCTAGAATGCAGTGGTGCAAACATAGCTCAATGTGGCCTTGGCCTTCTGGGCTCCAGCAATCTTCCTGCCTCAGCCTCCTGAATAGCTGGGACCACAGACGTGCACCACCATGCCCAGCTGGTTTTTTATTTTTTATAGAGACAGGGTCTTTTTATGTTGCCTAGGTTAGTCTTGAACTCCTGTGCTCAGGTGAGCTTCCCACCGTGGCCTCCCAAAGTACTGGAATCACAGGCATGAGCCACTGCACCTGTTCTTATGGTATTATTAACTAAAGTCCATAGTTTACTTTAGGCTTCACTCTTTTACCAGTACAATTTTAGAGATAAGCCAGTCAAAGGTATTCTTCATCTTTCTTAGTGTGTGTTGTTTCTAGCATTTCCTTTAGATTCTTTTAGAGCTTCCATCTCTCTACTTATATTACTCTTGTGTTCTTCTTTGCTGTCCACTTTCTCTATTAGAGCCCTTAGCATATTAATCATTGTTATTTTAAATGCCCAGTCTAATCATTCCAGAGTTTCTACCCTATTCGAGTCTGGTACTGATGCTTTCTTTGTCTTTTCAGACTGTGTTTTTTCTTGCCATTTATGATGCCTTGTAATTTTTTGTTGAAGACCAGACATAATGCATTCAGTAATAGTAACTGTAGGTATATAGGCCTTTGCTGTGCAGTTTTATGTTTATTTGGCTGGGAGTTAGACTGTGCTTAATGTTGGCTGTAACTGTAGGTGTCAGAGCCTTCAATTTCCTCTAGTGCTCTTGTTTTGTCTCCCTTGTTCACTTTGTTTCCCTAAAAATGCCTTCTTAAATAGTCTGTGTCTTTCAGCTCTCTTCCTTGTAATCTTATGTTATTATGCTAGAGCCCTGTTGATGTGGTAACAAGGTACTGGGGAGGAGAAGCATTCTATAATCTTATAATTAAATCTCCAGTTTTTTTAATGGGCCAAATTTTCTGGACTGAGACCTTCCAAATAGTTTCTTACCTTTTTTTTCCCCTGTGTTTCTGTGAGACAGAAAAACTAGAGTGCAATCCAATTGTCTGATTGCCCTTCCCCTAACACAGATAAGGCCTGGTAGTTTCCTTTAAGGACAGGCCTTTGTTAGAAAGAACAGATGTATTTTCCTCTCCCCCAGCCAGAGGCATGAGATTTTTCTCAGCTCTTTATCATGAGAACCTGGTGGGGCTCCTAGAGATAAAACTTATGAAAGTGGGTGTCCTCCCCACAAGTCTAGGCCCTCAGGAGTTTTTATGTCTCAAGTTAGTCCATACTCAGCTTCCAGCAATTTGTCAATTATTGTTTAAGTGTTTCTATCAGGTATTGCATTTAGAGGCTTCTGCTCTCTGTAACCTGTGATTCTCTGTATTTGCCTATCTCTCTAGTTTGGGGGGTTGTGGTGTAATTAGTTGAATAGTATCCCCCCAAAATGTATGTCTACCAAGAACCTCAGAAGGTGACCTTATTTGGAGATAAGGTCTTTGCAGATGTAATCAAGTTAAGATGAGCTCATACTGGGTTAGAGTGGGCCTTAAATTTAATAACTGGCATCCCATAAAAAGAGAGGAGACGCAGAGACACACACAGGAAATAAGTTCATGGAAAGATGAAGGCAGAAATTGGAGTGATGCAGCTACAAACCAAGGAATACCAAGATTGCTGGGAGCCACCAGAAGCAAGGAAAAAATGAAGAATTCCTCTCTAGAGTATCTAGGGCTTCCATCTGCTGACACCTTGATTTTGTTTAGACTTCTAGCCTCCAGAACTAGAACAAAATAAATTTTTGTTGTTTTAACCCAACTAGTTTATAGTACTTTGTTATAGCCGCTTAGGAAACTAATACATGCAGTTCACCTTCTGATCCCTATTATCTGATAGATCTAAAAAAAGTTGCAGAGTTTCAGTTTCTCCCTTATTATGAGATGAGTGATAACTTCCAAGCTCTTTGTGTGTTAGAGCAGAACCCAAAAGTTTGTACTGAGTTTTAATAAATCATCTTTTAGGATGATCATAAGGTTTTCTGTCTGTTAGTAAGATGTACTATATTAATAGATTTTCTTGTTTCCTTGTTTTCTTTTTAGAGACAGGATCTCACCTTGTTGGCCAGGCTGGAGTGCCATGGCATGATTATAGTTCACTGTGGCCTCAAGCTCCTGGACTCAAGTGATCCTCACACCTCAGCCTCCCAAGTAGCTGGGACTACAGGCACATGTTGCCATGCCTGACTAATTTTCTTTTTCTTTTTTTTAAAGATATGGGGTCTCACTATGTTGCCCAGGCTGGTCTCAAACCTCTGGACTCCAGAGATCCTCCCACCTAAGACCCCCAAAGTGCTGGAATAACAGGCGTGAGCCACCATGCCCAGCTCATTAATAGATTTTCTAAAGAATCCTCACATCCCAGAAATAAACTTGATCCTAATATACTATTTTTTCTTAACACTGCTGAATTTGCTGTGTTAATTTTTTTTTCTAGAATTTTTGCACCTATGATGGAAAGTGACATTGCTTAACAATTTTCTCATCCAATTATAGTATCAAAGCTATAGTAACCTGAAAAAATAAACTGAATGGGTCTCCTTCTTTGTCTAATCTCAGCTTATATAAAATAGGGATTATCTATTCATTGATCATTTAGGTGACTGGTGATGAGCCATCCTGTTTACCCAGGACTGTCCCAGCTCAGCATTAAAAATCAATGTCCAGGCCAGGCGCGGTGGCTCACGCCTGTAATCCCAGCACTTTGGGAGGCCGAGGCAGGCGGATCACGAGGTCAGGAGATCGAGACCACAGTGAAACCCCGTCTCTACTAAAAATACAAAAAATTAGCTGGGCGTGGTGGCGGGCACCTGTAGTCCCAGCTACTCGGAGAGGCTGAGGCAGGAGAATGGCGAGAACCCGGGAGACAGAGCCTGCAGTGAGCCGAGATCGCACCACTGCACTCCCGCCTGGGTGACAAAGCAAGACTCCGTCTCAAAAAAAAAAATCAATCTCCCAGAAATCACAAGTCCTGGACCAACCAGGATAGTTGGTCACCTTAGTAGATGAAACTCCGCTGGTATCTTCTGATGTTGGGGAAAGTAGTGGAGAGATTACTCTCCTGCTCTTCTATTTCTAGTTTCTTGAGTTAAACATTTAACTATTTTTAAATGTTCTTAACAAGTGCATTTACTTTCCAGTGTCACGTTAGCTGTATGCATTTCAAATTACATTTATTGTCATTTGATTTTGAATATTTTTGTAAATGGCATTGTGAATTCCTCTTTAAATCAAACATACAGAATTTTCTTACCATCTTTTTCTTGTGGATTTCTAAACTGTAGCCAGCAAATATGACCTTAATAACATTAGTCTTATGAATTTTGAGACTTCTTTTATAACATGGAAAGGTGATCAATTTTTGTAATGTTCTCAGATTACCTGAAGCTTTTATATTCTTTGTCTGTTGGAAAAGAGGGTTACTTTTGTTAACTTTGGATAGAAATTTTTTATATTTTGTTAATTTTTTATATGCTTGACTTAGTTTCTCTCACTTTGTGGGTTTTATTCATTTCTCCTTGTAATTCTTTCAGTTTTTAGTTATTGATATACCATTCATAATATCATATATAATATTTAAAGTTTATGTTATTTAGGGTAAACATAATTGTTACATCTTCTTGTGGATTTTTTTTTTTTTTGAGATGGAGTTTTGCTCTTATCACCCAGGCTGGAGTGCAATGGTATGATCTTGGCTCACTGCAACCTCCACCTCCTGGGTTCAAGCGATTCTCCTACCTCAGCCTCCTGAGTAGCTGGGATTACAGGTGCCCGCCACCACAGGTAGCTAATTTTTGTGCTTTTAGTAGAGAAGGGGTTTCACCATGTTGGCCAGGCTGGTCTCGAACTACTGACCTCAGGTGATCCACCCGCCTCGGCCTCCCAAAGTGCTGGGATTACAGGCGTAAGCCACCCCTCCCGACTCTTCTTGTGGATTTTTAAAATTAATATATTGCAGCCTCATTTATTCTTTCAAATGATTTTGCCCTAAATTCTAATTTCCAATACATATCTATATAAGCTTCTTAAAATTAGTGTTTTCATTAGAGTTGGCTTTGTATATAATAATTTTCCATCCCTTTATGTTTATCTAGCCTATGTGGTTTTAAGTTTGTCTCCTTTAAGAAGCAAATAGCCAAATTTTATTTTTTACTCAATCTGCTCTCTTTCATTGAGAGGAGTTGAATCTTTTTATGTTTATTCTGATATACTTAAGCTTATATTTCATATCTTATTTTATATAGTTTTTACTGCCCTTTTTTCTCCTTTTCTCCCACCTTACTTTTAATATAAATTTTTCTGTAATCCCTCCTTTTCCCCCTGCTCATTTGAAAACTGTGGATTGTGTTTCTAGTGTTTTACTGATTACATATATATTATATTACAATAATATATGTATGTATTAAATATATGTATATATATATATATATTTAGAAGGTCTCACTCTGTCATTCAACCTGAAATGCAGTGGTGTGATCATAGCTCAATGTGGCCTTGAACTCCTGGGTTCAAGCAATCTTCCTGCCTCAGCCTCCCAAGCAGCTGGGACTACAGGTGCATGCCATCATGCCTGGCTATTATTTTTTTTTTAATTTTTGTAGAAACAGTGTCTCACTGTGTTGCCCAGGGTCACATTTTTTAAATGAAATGTTTGTGAATTTTTTAACAAATTCTAAAACTATTCAATATTTCAATCCTCTTCCCAACTGAATACAACTCCCCATTTTGTTACTGTTACTTAGAGTTTCAGTTTGCCTTTAAAAATAAAACTCACCATTCTCTTGGTCAATAGCTAATTAAATTTACCAATGCATTTTATCAATTTCTGTGCTCACAATTATTTATTGCACACCCTCCCTTCTCCTGGGTTTACTTTTCTTTCTTACTGAAGTATATCCTTGATTATTTGTTTCCAAAAAGGTATACAGCTAGAAAACGGTCTTACTCTTTCTTTATGTATCTGCAAATGTTTTTTGCCCACACTGTTAGGTGGTATTTAACTGGATATGAGTCTAGCTCACTCTGCCTCAAAAAAAAAAAAAAAAAGAGTCTAGCTCAAAGTCTTTACGCTTCAACACTTTCAAGACGATATTTCATTGTTTTCTGGGATCCTTTATTGGTGAAAAGTTACCTGTCACTCCAACTGCCTTTTTAAAAAATAATCTAATTTTTTTGGTGCTTCTTCTTTGGTTGATAAAAAAATTTTTTTAATCCGCTTTTTCTCTCTCTGGTAGCATTAGAACACTGTATTGATCATCAGTGTTCTGCAAATCCACTATGATGTGTCCTCATGTAGATTTATTTTATGCTGTTTGGTGTTGGAAACGCACTTTCTATCTGAGGACTCATGGCTTTTGTAATACTGAAAAACTGTCAATATCTCTTGTGAAAAGAAAATAAATCTCAGGACCCCAAAATCACTAAGCTAAAGGGAAAAGTTAAGCTGGGAACTGCATCAGGCAAACCTGCCTCCCATTTTATTCCTAAATGAGATGGTTGCGAAGATAAAAAAGCTATCTACTTCCCTCACAATTTTCCCATAAAGAAATTCCCTGTGGACCTAAAGATCTTTACCCTAAAACAGTTCTGCTGAATTTCACCTTGACAATGTAAATTCATAGCTTATCTTCACAGCTGCAGGACAAAGGACAGAACTCAAAGTCATCCCTCTGCTTACACAAGAAAAATGCATATCTGATTGCTTCCTCTGTCCTATTGTTTATGTAAAAATGCAGATTCGCTGAGCCAGACTAAGGCATAAGTGACTATTCCTCTACCCCCCTCTCATAAGTAAATTGAGTACTCAGTGAAAGGCTGACCAAAGACTCAAGAGAATGCAACCATTTGTCTCCTACCTATTTATGACCTGGAAGCCCCACTCCCACCTGCCATTTTGAGTTGTCGTGACTTTCCAGACAGAACCAATTACATCTTAACACATATTAATTGATGTCTCATGTCTACCTAACATATATAAAACCAAGCTGCGACACACATCATCAGGACCTCCTGAGGCTGTGTCACAGGTATGTCCTTAACCTTGGCAAAACAAACTTTGTAAATTGCTCAGCAGAGACAGCAGAGAAGAAATATCTGCCAGTGTGAACCACAAGTATCTGAGTCTACTTTTGGTTCACACTCTCATATATTTCTTCTCTAGTGTCTCCTCCCTTTTCTTCTGGAACTTCTATTTGATATTAATATTTCAAAACCTCTAATTCTATCTATATCTCTTACTTGCTTATTCATATTTCTTATCTCCTCACCTCTCATGACACATTCTGAGTGAATTCCTCAGAACTAGCTCTCAATTCACTGATTGTCTTTGTGTCCAATGTCGTGTGTATCCCAATTAATGTTTCATTTCAATGGTGCGTATATTTCATTTTCACATATTTAATTATATTTTTTCATATCTACCTCTTCTCAGTTCATATCTGCTTCACTTTTGTTTATAATTTTTTCCTCCTTATGCATTTTATTCCTTCATTCAATACCAAATATACTTTAGTTTTAGGGGTTTTGACAGTTTGTTTCATAAAAATAATTTTATCTACAGTGCATTCACAGTCTCATAATTTTTTATGCTGGATTTCTTTTTTTTTCTTTTCTTTTTCTTTTTTTTTTTTTTTGAGATTGAGTCTCGCTCTGTCGCTCAGGCTGGAATGCAGTGGTGCAATCTCAGCTCAGTGCAATCTCCGCCTCTTGGGTTCAAGCAATTCTCCTGCCTCAGCCTCCCAAGTAGTTGGGATACAGGCATCCACCACCACACCTAGCTAATTTTTGTATTTTTAGTGGAGATGGGGTTTCACCATGTTGGCTGGTGATCCGCCCACCTTGGCCTCTGGTGATCTGCCCACCTTGGCCTCCCAAAGTGCTGGGATTACAGGCATGAGCCACCACACCCGGCCTATGCTGTATTTCTTACCATTACATTACATTGTGGAATCTTGGATTGGATATGTCCTTTGTGAGAGGCTTTTGTTCTTATTTTATTTTCTCTCTTCTATTCCCTTATGCTCACTCTTCCCTTTCTAACAGTTTGTGGTTTGTCTGTTTGTTTCTACCTAACTCTCTGGACAACCAGTCCAGAACCAGACCTTATATACTAGCAGATAAGGATGTCAAATAGAGATATCACTAATCCAGTCACAAGACATTGGGCAATTTGATTCAGTCTGAGTCTCAAGGCTGTATCTATAGCTATCTGAATCTCTAGGCTTACAGCATGTTCTAAGCTGTAGGTATCCCAAGAAGGAGCCAACAATTTTTTTCATACGCTTTTCTTGAGGTGGAGTGGGGCTGGGGTTAGCAGGAGACTTCAAGCAGTAAGTGTGGCTCTAGTTCCTGTCTTACAAAGAGCACTACCCTGCAGGACTCAAACCTGAAATGCGTTGTCTGCTTTCAGCCTGGAGTCCAGAGGCTTGCGGCATCAACCCTACTCATAAATTTGCATTTCTATCAGTTTCTGGTACAAATTGATATTTACCTTGTTTTGAGCTCAGTGATGATTTATCTATCATTACTGTGAGTTTGAGGCTCAACACATGTATATGCTGCCACCTTGGGCAAGTAGTATCTGCCTATTTCTTCATCTTTTGCATCTTACCCCTCAAAAACTGTGAGTTGTTTATCAAAGCTTTGCGCTTGGAATTTTCATCTTTTTTCTATGATCTGTCTCTTTGGAAATCTTATCTACTCCTATGCTTCGACAACAATTTATGTGTTGAAGATTATCAAATTTTTTAAAAAAAATTTTGTCCCAACCACTCTGCCAAGATTCAAGCTCACATTTTTAACTGTTTAATAGATGTCTATATCTGGATGCCCCACTAATACCTTAAACTCAGCATACATAAACCGTGCATTATTTTCCTATCCCGTCAACACCTCTTACTGATTTTATTTCTCATAATGAAGGTATCATTCTCACTATCACTGTTATTCAGACTTGAAATCTCAATGTTGTCTTATTCTCCCATCTGCCTCATCCATATCCTCTAATCAGGCTTCAAGTCCTGTCTTGTCTCTTTCAGAATCATCCCTGAATTCATTTCTTTCTTTCCATATTTTTTGCCATAACACTAATTCATTTATTCTTGATCTCACATCCAAATCATTGAAATCCCTTCCATGATGGTTTCCTGGGTACTGCTCTCACTCCACTCTCAGCTTTTCTTCATTCTGCTCCCAGCATGATTTAGAGTAAGCACCCTAAAGCGATACGCACCATAGACCCCAGTGCCCTGTGCTGTAATCAAACTTATCCTTGTGCCTTCCTCATCATTAAGCCTTTATTCACGTCATCCCTTCCCTACATTTCTACCTTAAAAGCCTATCTTTATTCTGCTCAATTACTACTTTATCCATGAATTCTTCTCTAATTAATTCACTCAGAGGAATTTTCCCCTTCATCTGAACTCCCAGGATGCTTTCCTGAACCATTCATGTGGCACTTTTCTGCTAATTTATACCATATTTACCTACTACTGTCAGCTCCTTGGGGATGGGGGTCAAGTACATAACCCACATCAACCTTAAAACAAAGTCATGCCCACAAGAAGAGTGAAAAGAATAGAACCTTTGAGATAAACTGTTATTCAATTCCTGACTCTGCCATTGATTGACTTGGGACATGTTAAATTTTTCTAAGTATTAAACCTTTCAAATACCGTGCGTGATACTCCCTTAGTTTCTTCTCAGGTAAACCATCCCAAAACAGCCCCCGCTAAAGGAGCATAAAATATTTCTCCCAAAAACATTCTCTCTCACAAATATAAACAAAAAAGTAGAATAATCAGCCAGTTGGTCATAGGAAGAGGAAAACACCAATATATTAATGGCAAATAGGGATACCATGTTATAATGGATAACATGAAGATCCATTGACTGTGCTTCTAAAGTCCCTAAAACTCCCAGGACTATGAATGACCTTTCCGTTCCAGGTTCTATCTCAGGCTGTCATGGGTCCCATTATTCCTGTGGCCTAGTAATTAAGCTTTTCCCAGATAACCATTAAGGATAGCTGCTTAATGAATATCCTGTTTTCTATACACACACATGTATATATGCAGGAAATCTACACACAGGAGATCGGCAATGCAAAGGAAGAGCCCCAACTAACATCTGAACTTCCCTCACAATAAACCCTCTACTACTTGTGGTGAATTTTGGTTCCATGACAAGGAAAGGGACCAGCTATTAATAAAATACCAAATCTCTATATCTATCAAATTGGATTATTGATGGCAACCTCCAAAGGTCAGATGAGGATTAAATGAAATCCACATATAAAGTGCTTGGCACAGTGCCTGGCACATATTAAGGATCTAATAAAATTAAGCCTCTTGTCTCCTCAAAAACAGTATGGGAAGAATAGAAGAAAAATGGGTGGAAAAAAAGAATGACTGTAAGAACTGACCTACCATTAATTAATGCTGTGTATCTTCAATAGTGCCTAGCAATCATTTCAGGTATGTCTTTTTGATTCCCTAGTGGTCTTACATAATTGTGCTCTGGGGAATTTCCTATTTAAAAATTTTCTTATTCCCAAATTCTATTTCAACAAGAAATTTGACGTGACCAAAATGAGTTCCCATGCGATATGGTTTGGCTGTGTTCCCCACCAAATCTCATCTCAAATTGTAATCCCCATGGGTTGAGGGAGGGGCCCGTAATCCCCACATGTAGAGGGAGGGAGGTGTTTGGGTCATGGGGCCAGTCTTCCCCATGCTGTACTTACTCATTATAGTGAGTGAGTTCTCACAAGAGCTGATAATTTTATAAGTGTCTAACAATTCCTCCTTCACATGCTCACATTCTCTCCTGCCACCTTGTGAAGAAGGTGTTTTCTTCCCCTTCTGCTATGATTGTAAGTTTCCTGAGGCCTCCCCAGCCATGCAGAACTGTGAGTCAATTAAACCTCCTTTGTTTATAAATTACACAGCCTCAGGTAGTATCTTTATAGCAGCATGAGAATGGACTAACACACCATGTTTACCCCAACACACACCATTCCATTTCATACTCATTTCTTCCCTCCTGTCTGTGGGTACATGCCGCAATCCTTTAACCTCTTGCCTAGCTAAACCCTATATATTATTCAAAGAGCAGTTTTCCTCCTACGTAAAGACTTTCCTGGATACTGCAGCTGTTACAGATTTTCTTCTCCTCTAAAACCCTTCTGTGTTTGTAGATTACAACATTCAGGAAAATCCTAAACTGTCTTGGCATTATTTAATCCTTCATCATGGGGTTTGCCTTGACAATCAAAATACAAATGGCTAACCTGAAGCAACTCTGATAAGCTGCAATGCCTGCCCCACACTGTCCCAGGAAAATGCAATGGACATCAGATAAACAGAGTTCTCTGGACCAGTGTGCTCCTCATAGTCTGTCCTGAACCAATCACCTGGGCCTGTTAATGTGATTGTGTTCTCCCAATTCCTCTATATAGTCTTCTGTTTCTGCCTACATTGTGCCCATCCAAATTTAGCACAATATTGTAATCAAGGCTCCAAACTTGTTTCTTCTCTATAATGTTGCATCTTCTCTATCCTGAATGCCTTACTTCAACTTTCCTTGGCTTATTATCCTCCTAGTTACACTCAGTCTTGTGCCCAGGGCAACATCCCACCTGGCTGGCTTATCCCTATCCTGTAGGTAGCACCAAATCACAAGACCCTTGTGGCACACAGACATAAACTCTTATGCTTCAATATACCTATATCTTGTAAAACAGAGCAGCCAGACTTTTTTTCTAGTGAGTACTACACAAGCAAGCTCTTAATAATTACTGAGAAGACATCATTGAAAATGGTGGAGTAAGGACCTCTGAAATTCTCCATAAAAGGAAAGAGAAAACTGGCAAAATTTGTCAAAATCAACATGTCAGAACTTGAAATTGACTAAGGGCTTGCAGCAATTCAGACATCATTTATTCACTCAACAAAAATGGCTGCATCTTGCTAAGAACAAAATTTTGTAGAGTTTTTAAAAATTTGAGACAGGAAACTCACTATGTTGTCCAGGCTGGTCTCAAACTCCTGGCCTCAAGTGATCCTTCTGCTTCAGTCTCCCAAGTAGCTGGAATTACAGGTGCACACCACCACACCTGGCCAAAAAAAAAAAAAAAAATGACTCCAACCACTGTTCTAAGGATGAGAATGGAATTAGGGGACACTCTTAGATATGATCAAGGATTTGTTTTTCCTTTTTGAAACAGAATCTCACTATGTTGCCCAGGCTTATCTCAAACTCCTGGGTTCAAGCAATCCTCTTGCCTCAGCCTCCCAAGTAGCTAGGTTTACAGGCAGGAGCCATAGGACCCAGGTTGTAGCATTTTAATTTTCCCTAGTCCCATCCCCCACTCTCCAGATATACTATAGCCTTGGAAATTAACAGACTGCATTTGCAGTGAAAATTAGAAGCTGGAAACCACTGGAGAGGACAGGATCAAGTTGGGGTTTCTTTAAAGCCCTATTCCTAAAGGACTGCGATTATTCAATCTGTCTGGTAGTTCCCTGGAAGATCTCACTTCCAGAAATTCAGATAAGTTGTCTGAATTTTACCTGACAGAGAGTTTTCTGAAGTGACAATTCAAAAGGGCTTTACCCAGGGCAATTGTCAAAAACAAATAAGTCAACTGTTTAAATTCATACCTGGCTTGTCGGATGGTAGTGGGTTATCAGAACTTATTAACATTAGTGTCACTAAAGTTGGTATATAACCGCCTGTTGCTAAATTTGACTGGCTTTTAAAAATAAAATAAAAATTAAACAAATTCATAACTGCCTGATGAGGTGGAAAACAGGACAAATAATGGACTAAGCAAAAAGCTTAAAGGGAAACAATAGAAAACAAGATGTCCTAGGGTTTTTGAAATGTTTTGAAATATTCCTAGGAACCTAGATGACCACACACATATATAAGCCTGTGCCCATACTCAGTGGTGACTGACAACATGCTAAGAAAATCTGAGAAGGCCCTAAGCTCTCACATCTGGCTTGAGGAATTGCATAAGCAGAAAGTGAGGGCCAAGACAGAGTTGTCAATTGCTTGGCTGAGAGTTGAAAGCATGCCACAACACACACACACACAGACACACACACACACACACACACACACACACACGCCCTTTGCAAAGACTGGGAGATTTATTGGTTCTAGGCAATTAAGAAAGTCTTCATCCAATAATTAGCTGACCACTAAGCTAACCAAGCAGAGACTTCAATAGCCACATACAACATAGAATATAGATGTTACAGCAATAATTGAGAAAAGTCACTAAACAAACACACGAAAACAGACAGAAGCAACAAGAAACCCTGAGGAGGGGAAAGAAAATCTGACTTCCAGAACTACTATACTACTTAAAACGTCTAGCTTTCAACAAGAATAATAAAAAGACTATAAGAACAGTAAAAAAATAAGAAAGTATGGGCCATACATAAGGAAAAAAAACAATCAATAGAAACTGACTCTAAGAAATCCCAGATACTGGACTCACTAGACAAAGACTTCAATAATCTATTTTAAATATATTCAAAGAACTAAATCATATCTAAAGGACTAAAGGAAAGTACGAGAATCATGTCTCACTAAATAGAAAATATCAACTTATTGGTTCTAGAAATAGACATTTTAAAGAGATAGACCTTTTTAAAAAAACTAAAGAGAAAAATTCTGGAGTTGAAAATAACAAAAACTGAAAGGGAAAATCCACAAGACAATCTCAACAGAAGATTTCAGGAGACAGAAAAAAGAATCAATGAACTCGAAAACAGGTCGATTGAGAGTGTCTAGTCTGTGTGACAGAAAAAAGAATGAAGAAAAATGAACAGAGCCTCAGACATGTGAGATATCAAGCATGCAAACATATGCATAATAAGAGTCCTAGAATGAGAGGAGCAAGAGAAAGGTACGGAAAGAATATTTGAAGAAATATTTGCCAATAATTTCCCCAAATGGAGACAAAACATTAATCTTCACATCCTCAAACTCCAAGTAGAATAAATTCAAAGAGACCCATGCCTAGACACATCATATTCAAACTGTCAAAAAACAAAGAAAAAAAAGGTTGAAAGCCCAACAAAAAAGAAGCAAACCACCATGTATATATGATACTCAATAAGATCAACAGCTGATTTCTCATCAGAAATTGTGGAGACCAGCAATGGTGGGATGACATACTCAAAGTACTAACAGGAAAAAACAACAACAACAACAAAAAAAACCACTAATAAATTCTATAGCCAGCAAAACTAGTGGTATGGTTTGGTTCCATGTCCCCAACCAAATCTCATGTTGAACTGCAATCCTTAATGTTGGGGGAGGGACCTGGTGGATGGTCATGGCATCATGGAGACGGATTTCTCCCTTGCTCTTCTCATGATAGTGAGTTCTCATTAGATCCAGCATGTAGCGTTTCCCTCTTCGCTCTCTCTCCTGCTTCACCATGGTAAGATGTGCTTGTTTCCCTTTTGCCTTTTGCCATGATTGTAAGTTTCCTGAGGCCTCCCAGCCATGCTTCCTGTACAGCTTATGGAACTGGGAGTCAATTAAACTTCTTTTCTGCATAAATTATCTAGTCTACAGTAGTTTTTTATAGCAGTGTGAGAACAAACTAATACAACTATCTTTAAAAATGAAGGCAAATTTAAAACATTTCCAGATAAAAACCTAAAGAATTCCTCACTAGTGACCATACTAAGATAAATATTAAACAGTGTCCTTCAGAATTAAATAAAAGAACCCTAGAGTAACTGAAATTGACAAGAAGAAATAAAAAGTACAGAAAAGGTAATTACATAGATAAATATAAAAGACAATAAAAATGTGATTTTTGTTTGTAACTCTTTTTTTCTATATAATTTAAAAGACAGGCCAGGTGAAGTGGCTCATATCTGCAAACCCAATGCTTTGGGAGGCCAAGACAGAAGGGTTGCTTGAGGCCAGGAGTTGGAGACCAACCTAGGCAAAATAGTGAGACCTTATCTCTACAAAAAAATTAAAAATTAGCCAGGCATGGTGGCACATGCCTCCAGTCCAAGCTACTCAGGATACTTAGGCAAAAGAATTGCTTGAGCTCAGGAGTTCAACACTGCAGTGAGCTATGATCACGCCACTATACTCCAGCCTGGGTGACAGAATGAGACCCTATCTCTAAAAATAATAAAAACATAAAATGGCTTGGCACAGTGGCTCACGCCTGTAATCCCAGCACTTTGGGAAGCTGAGGAGGGTGGATCACGGTCAGGAGCTCAAGGCCAGCATGGCCAAAACGGTGAAACCCCATCTCTACTAAAAATACAAAAATTAGCTGGGTACAGTGACGGGTGCCTGTAATCCCAAGCTACTCAGGAAGCTGAGGCAGGAGAATCATTTGAACCTGGAAGGCGGAGGTTGCAGTGAGCTGAGATTGCACCACTACACTCTGGCCCGGGTGACAGAGCAGGACTCTGTCTCAAAAAAAAATAAACAAGGTAAAATAAAATAAAATAAAAGACAATTGCATGAAGCAAAAATTAAAAACCTGTGTTGATGCGAGGATAAAATGAGTTAGGAATGTACAGCTCTTAGATGCTGGCACATATGAAAAACTGAATCATGTTAAGTATCATTATTTTTTATTACAATGTGTGTGAAACATCAGTGGGCATAAATGCTTAGCTAAATAAGGCAAATGAAACCTGATGATGAATGGGATAATAGATGTCACAGCCACATAGCTTTTATTTCCACCTCAGAACATAGCAAGAATACTGGCAGAAACTGGGAGTTTGAAAGTAGTTATTCATGGGTACTGTGTAGAGGACACTGAGCTTGAATGTATGGTGGAAGATACAGATGTCCTAAAAAAAAAAAAAAAAACGACAAAATTGGAATGGAGTTTGAATGGGAGGTAGAACCTGCAAATTATAATCAAAAGAGTAATATTTGAGGTTAGGGGACAATAGTAACTCCCCAAATAAAATAGCATACATAGAGAATAGCAGAGAACCAAGGATTGATATTTAAAAGAAATCAAGAATTGGAGAAAGCCAGTTAGCAAATACTTTCTAGGGGGGTGGGAAATATCCAATCACACAGCCAGAAGGAAAAGAATACTTGAATTTCTAATAATGGTATGGCTTTTTAAAAACTGCTTCAATTTTATTGCTCCTATAAAAAGAATATTCTAAGGAAAATGCTGAAATAAAAGATTCTATCCAGTCTACCTAGAAAAGTTTGCATATTCATTGTTCACTTGACTGTGTTTCTGAGGTGTAATTTTACCTAGAAAAATGGCAAGAATACTTATGTAACACTTTAATGTCTTTATTTCTAAATTTCTCTTGACAGCTAAAAATTTTGAAAATAAGCCTATGTCATTTGGCTCAATTTCATAAAGAAGGGAATCCTATTTCCTACATTAATTATGGAGAACTGTAACCTTTAGTCTCAATAAAATATTAATAGATGTCATCAAATATAAGGACCAGCTTCTGAAATGAGCCTTATTTAATGACTAAGTCTTAGATTAATTCAAGAACCATTTACTGAATCCTACTGCTATGATTTGAATGTCCCCTCCAAACTTTTGTTGGAATTTAACTGCTAATGAAACAGTGTTGACATGCAGGATATTTGAGCAGTAATTAGAGAATAGAGTATTGTTGTTATTGTGTAAGTGGGTCAGTTTATCACACAAGTGGGATCCTGCTATAAATTATTCATCCCCAATTTTCCTCTCTCACTGGCTCTTGCCCTCTCTCATACCAGCTCTCTCACCACAAGATGCCTCTGCCATGTTATGATGCAGCAAGAGGCTCTCACCAGATGTGCCCTCAATCTTGGAATTCCCAGCTTTCAGAATGGTGACCCAAATAAACTTCTGTTGTTTATAAATTACCCAGTCCATGGTATTCTGTTATAGCAGCCAAAACCAGACTAAGACACCTACTATCTGCAACAGATTCTACTCCTCATTCTCTGGAACATCATAGTTTCTCTCTGTTGTCCTATATGTATCTAACCACACACTGGCATGCTACTTATTACCTGTATTAATCCGTTTTCATGCTGCTGGTAAATACATATCTGAGACTGGGCTATTTACAAAGAAAAGAGGTTTAATTGGACTCACAGTTCCCTGTGGCTGGGAAAGTTTCACAATCATGGCAGAAGGCAGAAAGGACCAAGTCACATCTTACATGGATGCCAGCAGGCAAAGAGAGAGCTTCTTCAGGGAAACTCTGCCTTATAAAGCCATCAGATCTTGTGAGAATTATTCACTATCATGAAAAGAGTGCAGGAAAGACCCGCCCCCGTAATTCAATCACCTCCCACTGGGTCCCTCCCATGACACTTGGGAATTCAAGATGAGATGTGGGTGGGGACACAGCCAAACCATACCATTCTGTCCCTCGCCCCTCCTAAATCTCATGTTCTCACATTTCAAAACCAATCATTCCTTCCCAACAGTCCCCCAAAGTCCTAACTCATTTAAGCTTTAACTCAAAAGTCCACAGTCTGAAGTCTCATCTGAGACAAGGCAAGTCCCTTCTGCCTATGAGCCTGTAAAATCAAAAGCAAGTTAGTTACTGCCTAGATACAATGGGGGTACAGGCATTGAATAAATGCAGCCATTCCAAATGGTAGAAATTGGCCAAAACAAAGGGGCTACAGGCCCTACACAAGTCCAAAATCCAGCAGGGCAGTCAAATCTTAAAGCTGCAAAATTATGCCCTTTGACTCCATGTCTTGCATCAAGCTCACACAGATGCAAAAGGTGGGTTCCCATGATCTTGGGCAGCTCCACCCCTGTGGCTTTGCAGCCTCCCTTCTGGCTGTTTTCATGGGCTGGCACTGAGTGTCTGTGGCTTTTCCAGGTGCACAGTGCAATCTGTCAGTGGGTCTACCATTCTGGGGTTTGGAGGATGGTGGCCCTCTTCTCACAGCTCCACTAAGTGGTGCCCAGGCAGGGACTCTATGTGGGGGCTCTAACCCCACATTTCCCTTCTGCACTGCCCTAGCAGAGGTTCTCCATGAAAGCCCCGCCCCTGCAGCAAACTCCTGCCTGGGCATCCAGGCGTTTCCATACATCTTCTGAAACCTAGGTGGAGGCTCCCAAACTCCAATTCTTGACTTCTGTGCACTCTCAGGCTCAACACCACGTAGAAGCTGCCAAGACTTGGGGCTTGCACCCTCTGAAGCCATGGCCTGAACTCTATGTTGGCCCCTTTTGGCCATGGCTGGGGCACCTGGGATGCAGGGCACCAAGTCCTTAGGCTGCACACAGCACGGGCCTCATCTACAAAACCATTTTCTCCTAGGCCTTCAGGCCTGTAATGGGAGGGGTTGCTGTGAAGGCCTCTGACATGCTCTGGGGACATTTTTCCCATTGTCTTGGGGATTAACATTCAGCTCCTCATTACTTATAAAAATTTCTGCAGCCGGCTTGAATTTCTCCTCAGAAAATGGGTTTTTCTTTTCTATCACATTGTCAGGCTGCAAATTTTTCAAATTTTTATGCTGTGCTTCCCTTAGAAAACTGAATGCCTTTAAGAGCACCCAAGTCACTTCTTGAATGCTTTGCTGCTTAGAAATTTCTTCCACCAGATACCCTGAATCATCTCTCTCAAGTTCAAAGTTTCACAAATCTCCAGGGCAGGGCCTAAATGCGGCCAGTCTCTTTGCTAAAACATAACAAGAGTCACCTTTGCTCTAGTTCCCAACAAGTTCCTCATCGCCATCTGGACCACTTCAGCCTGGACCTTATTGTCCATATCATTATCAAGCTTTTGATCAAAGCCATTCAAGAAGTCTCTAGGAAGTTCCAAACTTTCCCACATCTTCCTGTCTTCTTCTGAGCCCTCCAAACTGTTCCAATCTCTGCTTGTGACCCAGTTCCAAAATTGCGTCCATGTTTTTGGGTATCTTTTCGTCAACACCCCACTCCTGGTACCAGTTTACTGGATTAGTCAGTTTTCACACTGCTGATAAAGACATACCCGAGAATGGGCAATTTACAAAGGAAAGAGGTTTAATTGGACTTACAGTTCCATGTGGCTGGGGAAGCCTCACAATCATGGCAGAAGGCAAGGAGGAGCAAGTCATGTCTTACACGGATAGCAGTAGGCAAAGAGAGCATTTGTGCAGGGAAACTCCACCTTATAATGCCAAGAGATCTCATGGGAATTATTCACTACCATGAGAAAAGTGCAGGAAAGACCCACCCCTGTAATTCAATCACCTCCCACCAGGTCCCTCCCATGACACATGGGAATTCAAGATGAGATTTGGGTGGGGACAGAGCCAAACCATATCATTACCTTTCTTCAAAAAGTGTTCATATTTCAAGAAAACCAACGTTCTGCCTCCTAATTCTCAATGAAACTGATTTTAACAAACCAAATTCACAAAGGCCTAGAGGAACATTCCAACATTTTTTCATCTGTTAAAAGATACTTAAAAACACATAATTATTTTCTCATAGGTTATATAAAGCCATTCATATTGTGAAATACAGCATACACAGGAAAGTATATAAAACATAAATGTGCAGTTTAATGAATTATTATTTAAGCAGACACTCACATAACTACCACCCAGGTCAAGAAACAGGGCACTGCCAACACTAAAAAAGCTCCCAATTTGCCATTCTTAGCTAAAACTCTCACCTTCACTTCCAAAGGTAACAATTACCTGACCTTGGTGGTAATTGCTTTCATGAGTCTCTGTATAAAATGTTGATTTTAAAAGAACAGAAAACTATCAAAAACCTATTAGTCACTAGACTATATCTGAACATACAGTCAAAAACTATTTTTAAAGGAATTATCACAATTATTTTTGTAATTTTACTAATGTTCCATACTATCCCCAAGGCATATATCAATCCTGAGGTCTACTTTAGCCCAAATCCTTTGTAACCTATCACCAATGACAGTCCAGATGCAGTCCTTCATTTCTTCAAGAACATATTAGGTGTTATAAACACAGAGTTATCAAGATATCCCAAGAGATTTGGGTAATCACTCATCCACAGTCAATATTTCAAACTGAATTAACAGTCCTGTTCCAGAGAAGATGCTGATTAAGGAACTGATGGAATATGTGATGAAAATGAAGTAGAAAATGTATCTGAGAACTCCCGTTGGCTATGGGCGGAAAAAAAACACTTCTTTAGCTTGTTTGAATATGTGACCCCTGTCACTATGTTCCCCATAAAAAAGAATGGACTGAAGAGTCATTGTGTAAATATTGAGAAATGTGAGGGGAAATCCGTAATTTGATACATACTACATGTCCATATATAACATATAATTAATGTGTAATAAATTTTTAAGTGTTCACTTCTTTTTTAATCACCTGTACCCTTTCCGTAAGTATGTATCCCTAAACACTACACTTTAGTTTTGCTTATTTTTTAACATTAAATAAATAAAAGCGCACGGTATATGTTCTTTTGGTCTTGCTTCTGTCCTTCAACATTGTTTCTGAAATTCATCATGTTTTTACATGAAGCTGTCATTTGTTAAATTTCATTACTGTACAGTAGTCCATTGTACAAATATCAAAGACTTATTTCTCACTTCTTGGTGACAAACATTTGAGTTATTTCAATTTGAAATTACCAAATGTAATGCTACTATATACATTAAGATTCACGTCTCCCAGTGCATATGTGGATATATTTCAGTCGAGTAAATACCTAGAAATGAAACTGATGGTCACAGGACTGCCTCATCTTCAACTTTCCTGCTTCATGCTAAACTGTTTTCCAAATTGTTGTGCCAATTTACCCTTCTACCAGTTGTTCTACATTTTTGCTCATATGTGATAGTGCCATCTTTTTAATATAAGCCATTCAGCTAATTGTGTAGCAGCTTCTTTTAGTATGCAATTCACTGATTACTGAGTTGAGCATTTCTCATGTATTTATTGCATATTTGGATATCCTCTTTGTGAAGTTCCTGTTTAAATCGTTGATCATTTTATATAAATTAATATGAAGGAATACTTCATGTTATCTAGATACAGGCCTTGGCAGGGCACTGTAACTCACACCTGTAATCTCAGCAATTTGGGAGGCCCGGGTGGGAGGATTACTTGAGGCCAGAAGTTGAAGACCAGCGTGGGCAACACAGCAAGACTCTGTCTCAAAAAAAAAATTATAGATACAAGGCTTTTGTCAGTTACATATATTACAAATACTTTCTACCATTCTGTAGCCTACCTTTGCACGCCCTTAAGTTTGTCTTTCGATGAAGAGAAGATCTTAATTTTATTGTCGAATTTGTCAACCATTTTCTATACAGTTAGCGCCTTTTACTTCTGCTTTAAAAAATCTTTCCCTACCCAAAGTCATGATAATATGCTTCTATTTTATCTAATAAAGCTTCACTGTTTGCCATGCACCTTCATGCCTACAACCCACATGGAATTGATGTCTGGCTGTGATATGAGATAAAAGTCAAGTTTCTTTTCCTTTTTATTTCCTTTTCTTTCTTTTTATCATATGTATATCCACTTGTCTCATACATTTTATTTAAAAGACTATTCTTAATCTGCTACTGTGCAATGGCACCTTTGTCTAATCAAGTGTTCATATCTTGGCTTTCTTTCTGGACTCTATTTTTTGTGTCAATCAGTTATATATTTTTGTGCTGATACCACTGTTGTAATTACTGCAGCTTTAGGAAAAAGTCTTGATATATGGAATCCTGCCATATTGCTGCTTTTCTTCGGGAGTGTTTTAGCTATTATTGATCTTTTAATTTTCAAATAAAGTTTAGAATCAGCTTAAGATTCTAAACAAATGCAGAAAACACAGAAAAAATGGAATTTTGTTTGGGATTTTTTTTAAATCTACAGATAAATTGAGGAGATAATTTGAGAAGAATCTGATATCTTTATAACATTAAGTTTTGCAGTCTATGAATCTAATTTCTCCCTTTATTTAGGGCTTCTTTAACTTCCTTCAAGAACGTTCTCCATAGAAGTATAGTACATCTTTTCATAGATTTATTCCCAGAATACTCAAAATTTTTGATGCCACTGTAAATGGTTGCTTTTTATATTTCATTTTACAACTGTATGTGGCTGACATACAGAACTACATGTTTTTTGTTTAGTGACCTTGTATCCTACAAACTTGCTAATTTATTAATGCTAATAATATATCTATACCTTCTTTTAAATTTTTCTATATATACACAATCAAGTTACCAGCAAATAGTGACAGTTTATTTATTCATTTCCAATTTGTATTTCTCTTATTTCTTTTCTTACCTTCGTGTACTGGCTAGGACTTCCAGTACAACACTGAAGAAAACTAGAGTAGGCATCCTTGTCCTTTTTCCAATTCCAAAGAGAAGGCTTTCAAAATGTCACCAATTAAGGATGATTTTCCTATTGCTTTTCTGTAGAAACCTTTTATCAGGTTGAGGATATTCTCTTATATTATTAATTTGTTGAATGTTTTTATCATGAATATATGTTGACTTTTATCAAATGGTTTGCCACATCTATTGACACGATCATATGATATTTTTCTGCTTTAATCTTTTAATGTAGTACATTACATCGATTGATTGTTTCCAATGTTAAACAAATATTTCATTTCAGGAAGAAATCCAACTTAATTCTCACATATTAATCTCCTTATAGGTCACTGGATGAAGTTTGCCAGTATTTTGTTCAGAATTTTTTATCTTTGTTTATGAGTGAGATTAACCTATAGTTTCCTTTTCTCATAATATCTGTGACTAGTTTTGGTTTCAAGAGAATTCTAGCCTCATGAAACACGTGCTCACTGGGTGCAGGGGCTCACGCCCGTAATCCCAGCACTTTCGGAGGCCAAGGCGGGCAGATCACCTGAGGTCAGGAGTTCAAGCCCAGCCTGGCCAACATGTCAAAACCCCGTCTCTACTAAAAATACAAAAAATTAGCCAGATGTGATGGCACGTGCCTGTAATCCCAGCTACTCAGGAGGCTGAGGCAGGAAAATTGCTTGAACCCAGGAGGCGGAGGTTGCAGTGAGCCCAGATCGTGCCATTGCACTCCAGCTTGGGCGACAGAGTGAGACTCTATCTAAAAAAAACAAAGCTCCCACTTTTCCTGTTTTCTGGAAGAATTTGTATTAGGTTGGTGCTTCTGTGGAAGGCCCTCCCATTTTTTATAATCTTCCCCACAAGTTCTAACTCCTTCCACCTCCATGAACTCCAACCTCTGTCTCCTCAATTCAGCAAAACCACCAGACTCTGCAATGTTATATGAAAATTGCCTCCAGGAAAATGGAACTGGGCAACTGTGGGATTCACCTAGTTGTTTTTTTTTTTTCCTTCTCACGGGGATTACAGTCTGGGACTGCCTGTTGAACAATGTCTCAAAGCAGGGTTTTTTGTTTATTCTTTCCAGATTTCTAGTTTTTTAATCATGAGATGAAAAACCATAACCCTGTAGCTCTGTCATGGTCAGAGGTAGAAGTTTACTTTTAATTTTATTTCTGTCATCTTAGGTTTGAGCAACTTGCTTTGTCCTCCCCAATATCTTTTCCCCACCTTGTTGGTTACTGCACTCTGATATTTGCCTTGAGGAGCCATCCTAACCCCCATTTTATGTTGTCTAAATGTCACTGTTAATCAGTGTCCCCATCCTCCATGACCAGGAAATAATCTCATAACTCAAAACGTTCTGAAGATGCTCTCTCTCTCCTGAGAATCTGAAGCCAAATTCATGATACGAGGATAAAAAGTTAAACTGGTCCATTCCAATCAGTTCCTAAAGAGATTAGCCATCGATCCTTACACAACATGACTATTAGCTGGTGAATCTTACTGGAAGAAGCCAACCTGGATACATTGGAATAAAAAATGATTGATCAATTATTCTCTGAACCTAAAATGTAAATATATATTACTTCCAACTGTTCCACTACAAAGCAAAAAGGAAGAAGATCAAGGTTCTTCCTCAGAAAGAAGTTTAATATTCCTTCAATATCTTACCAAAGAAGTGCCCCCATCCAGATCTGAAAAGACTGGAAAGGAAAAAACTGCTTCCTCCAGGAAAGTGGTCCTTATCTGAAAGTGTTCACTCATAAAATTGACAAAAAAAATGTTAAGCAATGCTATTCATTATTGATGAAGATGCAGAGTAATGGACACCCTCATGCATCACTGGTTGGAATATGAATTGCTGCAACCTCTTCTGGAAACTAATCAGGCAATATCTATTAACATTAAAAATGCATATACAATTTAGCACAAATCTTGGATACAAAAATACATTTTTGAGAAATGTATTCTTTACAAATAAAAGCGCCAGTGCCAAAAACATACATATACCACTGTTTCTTTCAACTCTGTCTGAAGGAAGAAAGGGGGAAAGAGAGGAAGGAAGAAAAGAAGAAAGGAAGGGTATGCATGTCCATCAAAATAATGACTGAATATGTCGTAGTATATTCATGCTATAGAATATTAACTTGTACAGTCAGGTGTGGTGGTATGTGCCTGTAGTCCCACCTACCAGGGAGGCTTAGCCAGAAGGATCGCTTGAGCCCAAGAGTTCCAGGCTGTAATGAGCCAAGATTGCACCATTGCACTGCACTCTGGCCTGGGTGACAGGGCAAGACTCCAACTCAAAAAAAAAAAAAAAAAAGAATATTAAGTTTTGAAACGAATGAGCTGGCCATGTGCAGTGCGTGGCTCATGCCTATAATCCTAGACCGAGGTAGCTATACTTAAACAAAATAGATGTCAAGACAAAAAGTATCAGAAGAGACAAAGAAGGTCACTACATAATGAGAAAGGGGTCATTTCAAAAAGAGGATATAACAATTGTAAATATATATGCACCCAATACTGGAGCACCCAGATATATAAAGCAAATATCAGAGCTAAAGAGTTAGACTCCAATACAATAATAGCTGGAGACTTCAATATCCTATTTTAAGTACTGAACAGATCTTCCAGACAAAATTGACAAAGAAACATTGTACTTAATCTGCACTATAGAACAAATGGAGCTAATAGAGATTTACAGAACATTTCATGCAACAACTGCAGAATAGACATTCTTTTCTTCAGCATATGGATCATTCTCAAGGAAGGACCATGTGTTAGTTCACAAAATTAGTCTTAAAACATTCAAAAAACTGAAATAATATCAAGCATCTTCTCTGACCACAATGAAATAAAACTACAAATGAATAACGAGAGGAACTTCGGACACCGTTCAAACACATGGAAATTAAGCAACATGCTACGGAATGACCAGTGGGTCAATGAAGAAAGTAAAAAGAAAATTTAGAAATTTCTTGAAACAAATGCTAATGGCAACATAACATACCAAAATCTAAGAAATATAGCAAAGGCAGAACTAAGAAGGAAGTTTATAACTATACATGTTTACATTGAAAAAGAAAAAAAATTCAAAAAAATAACCTAATGATACACCTTAAAGAACTAGAAAGGCAAAAACGAACCAAACCAAAAATTAATAGAAGAAAGAAACAATAAAGATCAGAGCAGAGGCTGGGCGCAGTGGCACATGCCTAAAATCCCAGCGCTTTGGGAGGCCAAGGCGGGTGGATCACCTGAGGTCAGGAGTTTGCGACCAGCCTGACTAACATGGTGAAACCCCATCTCTACTAAATACAAAAAAAATTAGCTGGGCATGGTGGCACATGCCTGTAATCTGAGCTACTTGGGAGGCTGAGACAGGAGAATCGATTGTACCTGAGAGGTGGAGGTTACAGTGAGCCGAGATCATGCCATTGCACTCCAGCCTGGGCAAGAAGAGCAAAACTCCGTCTCAAAAAAAAAAAAGCAGAAATCCATGGAATTGAAATGAAGGAAACAATATGAAAGATCAATGAAACAAAAACTTGGTTTTTCAAAAAGATAAACAAGAGTGACAAACCTTTAGCCACACTAACTAAGAAAAAAAGGGAGAAGACCCAAATAAATAAAATTGGAGATGGAAAAGGAAGCACTGTAACTAATACCAAAGAAATTAAATTGGAAAATCTGGAAGAAATGGATAAATTCCCAGATACATACAACCTATCAAGATTGAACCATGAAGAAATTCAAAACCTGAACATACCAATAATAAGTTATGAGAATGAAGCCATAATAAAGAGTCTCCCATCAAAGAAAAGACCAGGACCCAAAGGCTTCACTGCTCAATTCTAACAAGCATTTAGAGAACTAATACCAATCCTACTCAAACTATGTGGAAAAATAGAGGAGGAGAGATTACTTCTAAATGCATTCTATGAGGCCAATATTACACTGACATCAAAACCAGACAAAGACACATCAAAAATAGAAAACAATAGGCCAGTATCACTGATACATATTGATGCAAAAATCTCAACAAAATGCTAGCAAACCAAATTCAACAGCACATTAAAAAGATCATTCATCATGACCAAGTGGGATTTAACCCAGGGATGCAACCATGGTTCAGCATATGCAAATCAATCAATATGATACATCACATGAACATAATGAAGGACAAAAACAATATGATCATTTCAATTGATGCTTAAAAGGCATTTGATAAAATTCAACATCACTTTGTTATAAAAACCCAAAAAACTGGGTATAGAAGGAACATACCTCAATGTAATAAAAGCCATATATGACAGACCCACAGCTAGTATCACACTGAATGGGGAGAAACTGAAAGCCTTTCCCCTAAGATCTGAAAACAAGAAGGATGCCCACTGTCATCACTGTTATTCAACAAAGTGCTAAAAGTTATAGCTAGAGCAATCAGACAACAAAAAGAAATAAACGGCATCCAAGTTGGAAAGGAAGAAGTCAAATCATCCTTGTTTGCAGATGATATTATCTTATATTTGGAAAAACCTAAAGACTCTACCAAAAAACTATCAGAACTGATAAACAAATTCAGTAAAGCTGCAGCATACAAAATCAACATACAAAAATCAATAGCATCTTTTTTTTTTTTTTTGAGACAGAGTCTTGCTCCATCACCCAGGCTGGAGTGCAGTGGTGCAAACTCTGCTCACTGCAACCTCCATCTCCTGGGTTCAAGCAATTCTCCTGCCTCAGCCTACCAAGTAGCTGGGATTACAGGTGTGCACCAACACGCCCGGTTAATTTTTGTATTTTTAGCAGAGATGAGGTTTCAGCATGTTGGCCAGGCTGGTCTTGAATGCCTGGCCTCAAGTGATCCGCCCACCTCGGCCTCCCAAAGTGCTGGGATTACAGGCGTGAGCCACTGTGCCTGGCCTCAGCAGCATTTTTATATGTCAACAGTGAAAAATCTGAAAAAGAAATCAAGAAAGTAATCCCATTTACAATAGCTATGAATATGATAAAATACCTAGGAATTAATTTTTGAAAGAAATGAAAGATCTCTACAATGAAAACTATAAAACAGTGATGTACGAAATTAAAGAAGACACCAAAAAATAGAAAGAGATTTCATGTTTATGGATTGGAAGAAGCAATATTGTTAAAATGTCCGTACTACCCAAAGCAATCTACAGATTCAGTGCAATCCCTATCAAAATACCCATGATAGTATTCACAGAAATAGAAAAAACAATTCTAAAATTTGTATGGAACCATGAAAGAATAGCCAAAGCTATCCTAAGCAAAAACAAAACTGGAGGAATCACATTACCTGACTTCAACTTATACACTACAGAGCTATAGTAACCAAAATGGCATGGTACTGGCATAAAAACAGACATGTAGACCAGTGGAATAGAAGAGAGAACCTAGAGATAAATCCATACATCTACAATGAACTCATTTTTGACAAAGGTGCCAAGAACATACATTGGGGAAAAGGCAGTCTCTTCAATAAATGGTGCTTGGAGAAATGGATATCCACATGCAAAAGAACGAAACTAGACTCCTACTTCTTACCATACACAAAAAAAAAATCAAAATGAACTAAAGACTTAAATCTAAGACCTCAAACTATGAAACTACTAAGAGAAAACATTAGAGAAACTCTCTAGGACGTTGAGTGATGTCCCACAGGCACAGGCAACCAAGGCAAAAATGGACAAATGGGATCACATCAAGTTAAAAAGCTTCTGCACAGCAAAGGACACAATCAACAAAGCAAAGAGACAACCCACAGAATGGGAGAAAATATTTGTAAACTACCCATTTGACAAGGGATTCAGAGCCAGAATATATAATGAGTTCAAACAACTCTATAGGAAAGACATCTAATAATCCAATTTAAAATGGGCAAAAGATCTGAATAGACATTTCTCCAAAGAAAACATACAAATTGTAAACAGGCATATGAAAAGGTGCTCAATGTAACTGATCATCAGAGAAATGCAAATCAAAACTACAATGAGCTATTATCTCACCCCAGTTGAAATGGCTTCTATTCAAAAGTTAGACAGTAACAAATGCTGGAGAGGATGTGGAGAAAAGGGAACCCTTGTACACTGTTGGTGGGAATGTAAATTAGTACAACCACTATGGAGAACAGTTTGGAGGTTCCTCAAAAAACTAAAAATAGAGCTACCATTTGATCCAGCAACCCCACTCCTTAGGTATATACCCAAAAGAAAGGAAACAAGTAAATCTAAGAGATATCTGCACTCCCATGTTATTGCAGCACTATTCATAAGAGCCATTTGGAAGCAACCTAAGGGTCCATCAACAGATGAGAGATTGTATTAGTTCATTTTCATGCTGCTGATAAAGACATACCTGAGACTGGGCAATTTACAAAAGAAAGAGATTTATTGGACTTACAGGTCCACATGGCTGGGGAGGCCTCACAATCATGGCGAAAGGTAAAAGGCAAGGAGGAGCAAGTTACATCTTACATGGATGGTAGTAAGCAAAGAGAGAGTTTGTGCAGGGAAACTCATGTTTTTTGAAACCATCAGATCTCATGAGACTCATTCACTATCATGAGAACAGCGCAGGAAAGACCCACCCCTGTAATTCAATCACCTCCCACTGAGTTCCTCCCATGACACATGGGAATTGTTGGTGTTACAATTCAAGATGAGATTTGGGTGGGGACACAGGTGTGAGCCACCGTGCCCAGCCTAAGTTTTTTTTAAGTACTTGCCACAGCCAACCCAGCCTTCTGCAACCACCACCCTGATTAGTCAGCAGTCATCAACATCAAGGCAACACCAGCAGAGAGTACGCCTTGCTGTAGGTTCATATGATCATTCATATTATTTAGCAATAAAGTATTTTTAAATTAAGATATGCATATTGTTTTTTAGACATAATGCTATTGCATAGTTAACAGACTATGGTATAGTATAAACTTACCTTTCATATGTACTGGAAAGCCAAAAAATTTATGTGACTCATTTTATTGCTATATTTGCTTTATTGCAAGGGTCTGGAATGGAACCCACAATACCTTCAGGGTATGCCTGTAGATTATTAGACAACATTTTTTCTACTTGTCTTCCCTACCCACCCATAACCATTTTCTTCAATAACCCCAGCTCCCACTTCTCCCCATCTTCTTCTGAAGAAAGAAAATGAAAACTACACTTCAGATGCAAAGTAGGCCATGTGAATGCTAAGCTGAGAATGAACCCACAATCTCTCTCACAAAATTATATGACCATGAGAAAGACCCAAAATGGTCCCAGTATATGAAAGTTAATTCCTCTAAGACGTCTTTCAAGACCAGTTCAAATGACACACCCTCCATAAAGGAAGAGGTTCTACTTGATTTTCTATCCCAGCTAAATATTCTTTCTTCAGCCTTTAAGATAATAAGCCATTTTATTCCCATGCTTTTATAATATTTATCATATTCTATCTTAAATTCTAAAATAAAACTGGGAGATTAGACATTCTACCTTGTCTAGTCTGCTATTTTCTTTTAGGTTAGCGACAGACTTTTTGTATCCTCATGGAGTGTAATGTATTTTGGTACATGCATTAGATCAATCAGTATTTAATATTGATGCGGCAGTGGTAACTCTTATTAACTGATGAGGAGGAAGACAAAATGGATGGAATTTAGAATCAGAAGACATGGATTCCAGAACTGACTCTACCATCACTAAATATGGACCTTGGGCAAGTCACTTAACCTCTCAGAGCCTCAATTTCTTCATATGCATCTGTATCTGTCTTACTCATTTTTATATCTTCAGGTGCTAGGCACCCATAAGGTACTCAATAAATACTGAGTAAATGAATGAATAAAAAATGTATGCAAAAATAGTATGCAAACTATTAACGATTGGCATGCAATTTATTAAGCCCTATTTTGTAGGGACTGTACATGTATTCCCGAGGAAGGGAAGGAATATAATAATAATCTTCCTCTGGAATATATACACAGTCCTTTTTGCCATGTAAGGTAACATCTTGACATCTTGACAGGTCCTGAAGATTCAGACCTGGACATCTTTGCAGAGTGGGAAGGCAAGCATGATTTTGTCTACCACATACTGTTACACATTCAGAATAAGAAAATAGTGTTCTTTTCTTCTCAAAGCTGCTCTGAAGTTCATTTTTAAAACCAAGGCATGGAACAGGGTAGGTAGAAATATCTCAGGCAATTTGCAACCTCCTGAGATATGTGGGTTACACCTGGCCAGTAATAAATCTCCCCATCAGAGGCACATCTATTACATACCTTGTATTATTAGGAACCAGAAGATAAATAGATACAGATACAGACATTGAATTCTGAATTCAGAAATTAATAATATGTCCAGTTCAGAGAATTTTTTAAATATCTTAGCTTCATTTAAAGTTTCTCCCTTCCTCCAGAAAGGCAGCATGTTGGTCTTTTTAGTTTCCAGCTTAGCTTGTCTATTTCTGCTCCCTTACTAGTTCACTCTTGGCTTTCCTAAGACTGAAAGCTTGAGGGAGGGCCAGGCTGATAAGAGTCAAGGTGAAAGAAAGGTCTTATTTGACTCATACTCTTTTGGAAATCTACCTCTAAAGCTCTCTGACCATGGCAAGTATTTAAAGCTGACACTTCCTCTAGAGGACACTCTTGTCTTTCTTTGAAGTTCATACACCAGCAGTTCCCTTGACACATGCAAATATATCTCTTCTGGAATGTTCTCCTAGCATTCTACTCTTAGGAATCTGGGAGTATACTTCCTCTTCTTCCCACTGAAGTATTCTCAACTATTTAGATGATGTTTTTAGGCAGACTGTTAAGACAATCCCATTTGTCTCTTCCTCTTGCTCCAGAAGCCTTCATCTGGCCTACCAGTAGCACGCTTCTTGAGCACTATTGGCGGGAATGTTGCATTTTCCAAACCCAGCTCACTCTTCATCGAAAGCCCTGACAGGCAGCTCCAGACACAGCCTGTTATCCTCTGCATGATTTAGCTGCATGAACCCCAAACCCTAGGACACATACATGAAGCTCCCTGAGTGATTCCATTAAAGTTCCTCTCACTAGCCTTTAAGTGAGGGGAAAGCACCCACATCCCTTCTGGGGGGAGTCACAACCCCAACATCCGTCTTCAAATAATCCCTTGACATTTCTAACAATACCTCTGGGCTTCTCTAATTTCTTTTATAGGCTAGAGGCAGTTCGTCAGCCAAAGATTACAAAACCAGCTTCCCTTTCAAATATGCCTCATGATCTTCCATCTCACTTTAGAATTGGAACTAGTTAGCAGCTTTATCTTGGGGTCTGGGCCAAAACTGAGGCAACATAATCAAATCTTAACATTCCATTCCATGTATTTGTTTTTACAAAATTAATGTATTTCCTCTACTAAGAATAAAATTCCATATGGGCAGGAACCACATCCGTTTTGTTTATCACTGACTATCCAAGGCACTCAATAAATACTTACTAAATGACTGACAAACACTAACAAATCAGCAAAACTCCCTGGCTCTAAAAAACTCAGAAACTATATTAATTTCATACATTTGTATGCTATTTTCAGATTCCTCCAGAATATCTCTGCAGTGTGGCTATATATTACAATTTTGGCAAAAACATAAGAGTCACCAGAAAAATCTATACACTGAATATAATCTAAAGTAAAACATTAAACAAGCATCTTTCATTCAATCCAACAAATATTGATTGAGTACCTTCTATATACCACAGACCACGCCAGGTACTAGTGTACAGTGATGAACAAAACTGCCAACATCTGGCCTTCATGGAGCTTATAGTCTAACAAGGGATGCACACAAACAAAACTCTTACTGCAAAAGTTCAATTTCACATAAATATGGTGAAGAATATGCATAGGGTGTACTCATAGAAAATAAAAGAAGGAAGCAGGGAGACGACTTTAGAGTAGTCAAAGGGGGTTTCTCCGAGCAAATGACATTTAAGCTGAGACCTGAAGATAAGCAGTAGCCCCTGTAGGATGTGGGAGGGGAGTGGAGAAGTCTGCCCAAGCAAAGGCTCTGAGATGACACTTAATCTGGGGAGGAAAGTGGGATGAGAAATGGGAGAAGGTAGTCTTCATACTTTTTACTACATATATGATCTTCATTTTTTACAACAAACATACACTAATGTGTAATTTTTTAATGAAAAAATGTTTACTCTGACTTTGGAATTGAATATTATATCTTGGTTCTAATTTTTCCTGAACCTGGAGATAGAAAAATATCATCCTCCCTCTCCTACTCTACCCATCCCACCAATAAGGAGAGCAAATCTAACATATGCATCTACTACGTGCCAGCTTCCTTACTTACGTTGTGTCTTTAATCCTCAGATCAATCCTGTGAAGTTAAATTGAGGAAGAGAGAAGTGAAGTAATTTTCCCAGACCCACAATACTATGAGGTGGCAGAGCTGGGACTGAAATTCTGGTCTGTACAAACTCTTGCACCCTGAAATTTAAAATGCAAAGTGACATCAATATTTGAGAAGTCCTGAATCCAATGGTAAGTCTAATATCTTGCAAATTTCTTTTTTTATTATTTTTATTTTATTTTATTTCAATAGCTTTTGGGGAACGGGTGGGTTTTGGTTACATGGATAAGTTCTTTAGTAGTGATTTCTGAGATTTTGGTGCACCCATGATCCAAGCAGTGTACACTGTACCCAATGTGTAGTCTTTTATCCCTCACCCCCCTCCCACCCTCTCCCTGCAGTCCCCAAAGTCCATTATATCATTCTTATTGCATTCAGGTTTCTAAAATGTGCTTCTGCAAATTAGAATCCCAAGCAGCCACAACAATTGGTTTAATGGGTGATTTTAAATATGAATTCTATATTAAAGTAGGTAGGAATCGTAGTGAAGAAATCTTGCAGTTTATTGAAGTCTGAAATATACCAAACAAGGTGTATTATAAATCTCTGCAGGATATAAGGTGATACTTGGGCTTAAAGTCATGAAACCTTTAATATTTATGGCCAACTACAGAAATCTCCCTAATTTGCCAACCTCAGAAAAGTTTACTAGCCTGTTCATATTTACCAAATCCTGCTTAATTATAGATGATGACTTTTTTAGTTATCTATAGCCTGTGCAAACTCTCTCTCAACCTCCACCAGTTTGTAAGTACACCTGTTTTTGTTTGGCTCTTTGGGAAACTAACAAAGACATAGTCTCTGTAGTTCAAGTAAAAGATGTTGATAAAGATTATACCTGGAGTAATAAGAGGAATATCATAGATATTCACAAACAGAAGCCCAAGTACAGGTGTGAGCTGGAAGTAGTTGTAGATTTAAAGCAGAGATCAATCACAGCAGTGGAAATTCATGAATCCCCACTCTTTTGCTCAGCTGTTAACATGACTCTCTTACACTCTTTTGCTCCTCCTGATCCAGACTTTGCTGCTTTCTCATAGTGCCAGTTCTGTCTAAAGTTGGCTTCCATGGGACCTCATGTAGCCTTTCCAGCTACTCCACATTCTGGCCTTTTGAGTCTCATCTTCTATTGTTTGTTATATAGTGCTACCATGTATCTAAGTTTTCTCTTTTTCTCAAATACATCACACTGAAAGAAGAGACATAATTCTGGCAACCACTATGATTTCATAAGTAGCATATGCTACTACAGGTTGAGCTTCTGTAACCTGAAAGTCCAAAATCCAACATGCTCTAAAATTTAAAATTTTTTGAGTACCAACATGATGCCACAAGTGGAAAATTCCACACCTGACCTCATGTGATGGGCTGCAATTAAAATAGAGCTACAATTTTGTTTCATGCATAAAATTATTTAAAATATTGTATAAAATTACCTTCAGGCTATCAGTATATGGTTTATATGGTTTATATGAAACATAAATGAATTTTGTGTTTAGACTTAGATCCTATCTCCAAGATATCTCATTATGTATATGGTGAGATTCCAAAATCTGAAAAAAAATCAAAATCTGAAACACTTCTGGTCCTAAGCATTTCAGATAAGGGATACTAAACTTGTACCACTAACAAGGCTGTATCATTCACTTTATAGTCTCTGATCCCAAGTAGGAAGTTCCCTAAAGGTTAAAATTTACAACTTTTGTCTTCTTGAACTTAAAATTCTTATAATCACCTAAAGATACAGTGAGAATGCCAATCCTCAATAAGTCAATACAGGTCTTTGGGCAAGTGTGTTCCCACCTTTCCATGTGAGCTGAGGCTGAGAAGTATTATCTTGTCCCTGCAGGGAAGCTGTGGTAAGGAAAACAAAAGCATGTGGGAAATACTCCTTTATATCTCCAGAGCTTAAGCATGACAGTAAACAGTCATCAAAGAATCAAAATTGGTTGACAGTCCTGATCCCATGGCTTATTTTCTATCCCTAACTCATTTACCAATAGGCTGATTTTTAGTGATTTCTAATGAATGAACAAGTGCTAAGTCTGGATACCTGATTATTACAGCAAATATTTTTCAACTTCTTAAACTGTTTAAATACTAAAATGTATTTCATTGTTGTCTACCAGTAAAAACAGACCACACTGCAGGGATCCTCCCGCTATGAAAGTTGTATGTAACTCTGCTAGGAGTGGGTAAGAATTTGGGGAGTTGTTCTGGTGGTCTTTCATACTGGGGAGCATTCTGATGGTCAATACACATCTTCGTGCAATAATACTTTATTGGGACAAGATGGGTGGTAGGATTATGAGTAGATTACCCCTTTCCAAAATCACATTGGCTGTTATCCCACCCAATATACACATTGGATTCCACTACAGCTTTAAGCAGTTCTGTTATAGGATTTCAAAATGTGTCCTAAATGTAGAGTTTGAGAGATTGAGAGTTGTGCTCATTTATAGTTCATTCTCCCCTTTATATAACACAACATTTGCAAGACCTCACTGGTTGAGCCTTCAGATTGTATCCCGGTAA